>NW_020695843.1:184497-213260 GCF_002925995.2 Terrapene triunguis | reverse complement strand
ACAAGTTGAGAAAACAAAGTAAATCTAAGACGCCTTGCCTGTCTTTTTACTTACTAGTTTGAAATAGGAGAGACTTGTTTAGAAAGATGGGGAGAACCTGGATTGATGTCTGGTCCCTCTCAGTCCCAAGAGCGAACCACCCTTAAAAACAAAGAGCACACACAAAAGCCTTTCCCCCCCCAAGATTTGAAAGTATCTTGTCTCCTTATTGGTCCTTGGGGTCAGGTGTCAGCCAGGTTACCCGAGCTTCTTAACCCTTTACAGGTAAAAGGATTTGGAGTCTCTGGCTAGGAGGGATTCCATAGCACTGTACACAGGAGAGCTGCCACCCTTCCCTTTATAGTTATGACAGCCCATCTGTAATTATAACACAGGACAATCTTTCTCTTTCTCTCGGGGGTGAGAGACGAGCCCTGCTGGGACCTGACGCCTTCCACCAAAAGAGACTGACCTGTCTCCTCCAGCTCCTCACCTGGGGAGGTCACTGGGAGCCACTCCCAGGGCTCTGTGCTCAGGAGATGGTCACATGTTCCCATCCTGAGATTCTGACAGAAATCTTGTTCAATGGGATTAGACCCGACTGTGTAAAATGGGAACCGTGAGAAGGGAAATGGCTGCGATTGCAGAAAGTGTGATAGAAATTCTGTTCTTTGCCCAGATTTGGGTCTCTCAGCCCGAGTCTGCCCCTCCCCCGTTACCTTGTTCTGATCCGGGATCGTTTTCCCCCTCGCTGTCCCCGGTGTAATATTGCAGCTTCGTCACTGAGTCATCTGAATAGGAGACTGGAGAGACGAGAACCAGAAATTCATCAGAGTGAGAACAGCAGAACTGTGGGACTGGGAACACACCCGGGGCCAGGAGCAGGATTTCCAGTCTCAGTCTATTCCTTCTTCTACAGGAGACGGTAACTCACAGCGACTCTGAGCGATGAGAGGCTGACACAGACTCCCCAAGAGAAATCTCCATGTTACTGTGGTCAATGTGACCGAGGGGATGATACAATCTGACCTGAAAGATGCTGGGGTGAGTGAAGGGCACGTCTCTGGCTGCTGTTCCAGGGAAGTTCCACAATGGTCCTGGCCTCCTCAGCCACAGAGGGGATTCCTCCTTCTTAAGGGTAAATACCCGCCTCCCCCATGAATCAGTCGATCAGCTCTCCAGGGTGTTTCCAGATTAGGCCAAGACAAGCCCAGAGCAGAGTCTGTGATTCACTGTAACCATCTTGGCAGTGATGCTGGGAGATGCCCTGAGCATGTTCCCAGAGCCCCACCATAGCACAGCCCTTGGGCAGGATGTTCCCATCAGACATTGAGACAAAATGGCACAAAGGATAAAAGGGCCGTGATTCAAAGTCATGAGGCTCTCCTGGGCTGATCTTTCTGCTCCGGGGGCAGGAGGGAGCCGACCCAGCAGACCAGTGGCTGCGGTGGGAGGGGGGCACAGAACATCCCCTGCACCAATGCTCCAGGGCAGTTTTCAAATTATAGTTTAGCCTGGCCCCAGACAGTCGCTTTCCTGACCCCTCTCTGGTTACACTCCAAGGCTTCAGGACGGGCAGAGTGACATTAACTGTCCCTAGAATTGGGACACTCAGTGTATGGTGGGAAGGAAGCCCGTCTCCCTCAGTCTACACGAGTAACTGCTGGTCTCACCACAGACCCAGCTCCCACAGCTAGAGCTTGGCAAAAAAAACCACATAGTTTTGTTCTCTGGCCATTGGAGAAAAAAAGCAAAAAAACAACAACATTGTTTTGAATTGAGCTAAAAATGACTTTATTTTTGGCAAATGCAAAAGTAAAAAAAAGAGGTTAATGTTGAATGAAACCGTTTGGTGTTCTTTTGGACACTAGTTAATTTTTATTTGTTTGTTTGTTTGTTTTTAAAGATAAAATTAAAGGAAACTTCTAATGGAAAAGTAATGTAAAATTGAAAAAACAAAAAACTTTCTTTGAAAGTCTTGACATGAAATGAATTGTTTTGTGTATTTGGAACAATTGGGTGAAATGACATGAATCTGTGAAATGTTTCGGTGTCTCTGAATCTGCATTTTTCATCAAAACATTTTGTAATGAAGACTTGTGCCCAGCTCCAACGACAAGCTCACAGGGCTGAAGCTGCAGTGATTTAGCTCTGGGTCAGGGCCCCAGAATGGAAAGTGACTTTCATATTTGCTCCCTGTTAAGAGTGAGACACACACACCTGAGCGACTGAACATCTCCTGCTTTTCTCTCATCAGGTTATAATCAATCTCCTCGTACACGGCCTCAGAGAAGGGATCCAAAGGTCTTCTGGAGCCTGAAAACAAAGGTCAGGGTTTGCTCAGGGTCATTGAAACCAGAGATGGGAAACACTATGGGATCATCCAGCCCCTCCCCCTGGGCCCAGTGCGAGCCTGAACCCCACTGCTGGAATTTAAATGAGCCAGGTGACAGGGTTTCTTTCCACAACATCCCTTTGATGATGGTTCCCAGGGCTAGTTCACTGTCAGGAAGATTCCTCACATTCATCTTAAATGTTCCCTTTTTAATCTCATCCCATTATTCTGGGTTATTCCCCTTTGGAGCAGTTTAAATAATTCTTCCCCCACGCTGGTGTTTATCTGCAAAATGGTGATAACATCTTTTTTTTTCATAGAGTTTAAGACCAGGTGGGACCATTAGAACATCTAGTCTGACCTCCTGTATAACACATGCCACTGCATTTCACCCAGATACCCCTAGGTTTGAGCCCAAAGATGCACTTAGACTAAACCATTTCAGTCCTCAGAAGAATAAGCTCTTGTGTGCTACAGGCAGAAATCAGGAGCGACGAAGGTACCACCAATGCCCAAGGCCCCCGCAATGGCAGGGAACTGACTAGGTGAGAGATGCCTAGATAATCCCGGCAGGCGATCCATGCTCCATGGTTCAGAGGAAGATGAAAATCCCCCAAGGTCCCTTTTTGCCAATCTGACCGGGGAGAAATTCCTTCCTGACCCCAAATCTGACAATTGGTTTGACCCTGAGCATGTGGAAATGACACACCAGACAGATATCTTAGAAAGACATTTCTCTGAACCACCTCAGAGCACTGGTCCAGCCCATCCAGTGTCACATCTCGATCTGTAGCTAATGTCTGATGCTTCAGAGCAGGGCAAGAAAGAAAACAAAGCAAAACAAAACACAAATATGGGGGCTTCTCAGATTCCTTCCTGACCCCTGCAGGCGACTGGCTGAAGCCCTGTACCATGAGGTCTGATTAGTCATTGTATTACTGCAAAGTAGTGAATGTTACGTGTATGCTGATGGCAATCCCGTTCTCTATCTTCTTTCCAAGGAGCTGGTAGCTAATGTTTGTACAGTGTTTTATAGAAGTAAAATCCCCTACAAGTGCCAGCTTTCAGTACAATACAGTATAATGTTCCTTTCCCGCACTTCTCCTTCCTAAGATTGTCCTTTCTATTGGATCACTCTCTTCACAACTATTTACCACAGCTCTATTTTTATACACTTTTTTTCCTAGCAATATTTCCAATCCAATTTCTCTAGGTCCCTTTTCCATGATGTCTGTCCTCATGATATTCAGAACCCCTCCCTGTGACAGATACTGCAACCCCAGGCAGCATCTTTAGGAGTCACGATATTAAACCTATGAATGGTTTATGTTCTACTGCATGTGAGAGGGTTACCACAGCTCCTCCAGGAACTAAAAACAGCGTGTGTGCATGTGTGTGGGGGAGGATTAAGGGTTTTTAATGTTTTCTCTGTCATACTTTTATCCTAGGAATAAGGTGTAGTTTGCTGAGAGAGAGTTGGGTGGTGATGTGTAACTGCTGGCAATGCACTGCTCATAGCCCTTGGGGAGAATGCACAGCATGGGGGCTGGCCTGTAGGCAGACTGGTTTGCTGGGGGTATCACAGTGGAAGGTGGGGGGGGGTGCAGTATTAAAAACCCCTGGCCAGAAGGAAGTGGGACAGGGGGTTCCCACCCAGAGACAGGTGATGGCTGGAGGCCTGAGAGGGCACTCCTGGAGTGGATCACTGGAGGGGGGGGGCGGTACAGATGCAGCTTCTCTGAATCTGTGATGCTCCCTAACTAGTATCATTACAGATTTCATGGCTGGACTGTTCCACTGCCAGACAGTTAATGAAATATTAAATGAGAGAGGAGTTAACAGGCCACTCACCCTGACACCACGCAGCTCTCCCCCTCCGCCCCCGCTATTGCGGAGGCATTTCACACAGTGACACCAATCAGGACCCACCTCTGCGCTGTGCCCTGGCACTTCGCACCTGCGCCCCCAGGATGATTAAGACCAGGCAGAGCAGGGCCCCCAGGATAATGCAGACGATCATGGGCACCGTGACTCTCCCACTGTCGGTCAGAGGGCGGCGCGGAGGAGCTGGATGGAATTGAACAAGCAATAGGGAGAGATTATCCTGTGAGAGTCGTGGGGCGGCCCCGGGGAGCTTCCCAGTCATTCATTGCATGGCCCAGGACAGCAGGGTAACGGGCTGGGACACGGTCTATGTGCCATGGGGGCAGCTCACAGGCTGCTCTTTAAATCATGGGCCCTGCCCTGTCAGCTGGAGCCAGCAGACAGGAATCCTCCTGCTCAGCAGCGCCTGCAGCTCCCACCCAGGTGTCATTCGCCCTCAGATGTCACAGGCCATGGAAAGGAGCTCCTTCCCTCAGGCTGCAGCTTGCAGCTCCTCCTCTGTGACCCAGCACCAGGGAAATGTAACCCTTGATGGAAGGAGGGGGATGCTTTACCTGGGGTATTCGGAGAATCTGTCCTCTCTGTCAGACCTGCAAAGGGAAAGGGAGGAGAGTTGGAGCCTGGGGCGAGGGGGAGGTGACATGTTTGTTCCCCCAGGGGGAACCTCAGCTCTGAGAGTCCCTGGTTGTCTCCAGCTGTCACCTCCACAAACTCCCTCACAGCAGCACAGGGTCCGTTTGTTAGTGTTTTAGGGCCCAAGTCCCTTGTGCTCTATGCAGCAATGAGGACTCTAGTCACAAACCAACACACTGGGGCCTGTGATGGATTCAGGGGCTATGTGGGCTGATGCCTGAGCCAATCTGACCCCACAAAGGTTCCACCCCACAGCCTCCATGATGCTCCTGCACACAGGAGATGAGAGGTCCTGCTCTGGGACCAAAGGGATAGGAGGGTGGGCTGACCCATCCTCCTCCCTGAAAATTGCAGCATGTAGCAGAGACATCTCCTGTCACTCACCTGCGCAATTCACGACAGCATCTTCCTTATGGTCACAGTTACTCTCACCCCAGGGCGTGGCAGGACAGTCCCAGAGAGATGACTCTGTCCCTCTGCAATTCAACTTCTCCACCCAGATGGGACCCGTGCCCTCACCGAATGCAGCCTCGCCCAGGGCAGATACAGCAGATCCACAGCCCAGTTGTTTACACACAACGTTAGCATCTGCCATGTTCCAGGAATCATCACAAACTGTTCCCCAGGAGCCACGGTACCAAACCTCCACTCTCCCCGAGCATCTGTCCTCTCCACCCATGACACGTAACTTCTCCTGGTCTGGAAATGCAGAAACCTCACATGTTACTGGGGCAGCTGGGAAAGTCCTTAGGGACCAAGAGTGAGACAGTGAGAAGCAGAGATACCTGTGCAGCTTGGAGAGTTCGGGCATTCAAGGTTCTGAGGTGATTTTGCTTTTTTTCCTATGGAGAGAAAAAGCCGAGGTGAATGCTCTGGGTTGTGTGTGTGATGTGGGAATAGAATTTATCTGTACTTTAAACCCCTAATTTCAGCACTGTATGAACTGAATTGTGAACTCTAGGTCATTTAATACCTAAGTAGTTTGCCATTAAGCTGTTACTCAGACACACAGGCCGACATGCACCCAGACTTGTGGGGGATTCCAGTCTTGACGCAAACTGCACAAGCCTTCCATGTTTGTTGTTAATCAGACAAATGTTTATTTGTATGAAAGACCATGAAAATATGTTTGTATCTTGTGTTGAGAATTGAAATCTGCCTACACTGAGATGTGAACAAGATGTTCTATCCTAACCCTTCAATTAACTGAACACATCGTGTACATGTGTGTTTACATGTGCACATGCAGGTAGTTTCAGAATTACCAGTGCAAGAAATATGGGTCTCTTCTGCTCGGTTATCACATGACTTTGGATTCCAGGGCTCTGACGGGCACTGCCAGAGGGAGCTGTGCTGCTCACTGCATGTAACATGGTCCAGCCACGTGGGACCAGAACCTGCTCCATATTCCAAGTCTCTTGCCATCTGCCCTCCATCTCCACAGTTCAGCTGTTTGCAGACAATTGCTGGGGTGACTCCAGACATCTGATTGTAGCAAACACTGCCCCACGTCCCATTGTAGAAAACCTCCAGTCGCCCAGCACAGTCACTGTCGCTCACCAGCCTCAGATCTGTGAACTCTAGAAGGAAATGCACAAAAAGGGAATTTAAATGGTCTGATTCTGAAATGAACTGGGGTGTGAAAAGTGAAATCCCAGTGATTGCTAACAATCCTGTGCATTACTCTGAAGGAGCAAGGTAAGAATCAGACTCTTTTAGAGCCCACAAGCCCCCTAGAAATAAAGTGGGCATCTCTGGAAGGCCACCATTTACCAGCAGTGACATACAGATTGTAATAGATTAAGGGCGGAAAGGGTGTGACATTGGCAGGCCAGATGCCAGCTCGTGCCCAGGCTGCAGGCACTGACAATCTTGTAGCTGGAGACCAGGCCAGGTCACCTGTGTGTTAGTTTTGCTTAAAACAGGTATTAGTCTTGTAGGAATGTATTTTGTGTTTAGACTCTATGAAATGATGGTTAGTTGCTGCAGGCATTAATCTCACTTGTAATGTCTGTGGTCCAGGCTACAAGAAAATATGTAAATGTTGCTTTATAAGTTTGAAAATGTTGGATCTGAACTTGTGAACTCAGGCACAGAAATCATCCCCCCTCTCCATCCCCAAGGACTATCAAAATTTGATGGGCCATCAAGGATCATCACAATATAAAGGATTGGTTAATGGCCTTATCGCACCCATGGAGCAGTACATGCAGAAGGCCTCGTCCCATCACTTTGAAGGCTGGAGGAGGGACATAAAAATAGTAGATGTGAAGATGTTTCATCTTTTTGGCTGTTTGAACTATGACAGGGCTAGAGACACCAAACCCCAAGGGGTTACCCCAAGGGGTTACCCCTGGGTCAGCACTGAAGGACATTTGGAATTGACAGATCACTACAACTCTGTCACTCCTAGGATGTAAATGGTAACTCATTTGTGTGTATATGTTTGCTTGCTTTAACTTTGCAAATAACCCTTTTATTTCTTTTTCCTAGTTAATAAACCTGTATTTAGTTTATTACAGGATTGGCTACAGGCATTGTCTTTGGTGTAAGATCCAGGGTACCAACTGATCTGGGGTAAGTGACTGATCTCTTGGGACTGGAAGAAACCTGAATGTGGTGTGATTTTTGGTGTAAGTGACCAATTATCCAGTCCAGTTTGTCTGGTGACAAATTGGACTGGAGAGACTAAGGGGACTGTCTGTGACTTCATGGTAAGATAGATATAGTGATCCAGGACTAAGTTTCCTCTAAGCTATCAAGGGCCACATAGGCACGCAGCCACAGGGGCCTGGACTGGATAGGCGCCTCTCCCATGGCCCCAGGCTGCTGCAGCAAGAGAGCGCTGGGGAGAGTCCTCTCCCCACTGCAGCCCCATGGCAGCCTGCACCCCAAACCCTTTATCCACGGCCCCACCCCATAGCCCACACCCCCAGCTGGAGCCCTCACTCCCCACCCCACTCCAACTCTCTGCCCAGCCCTGAGCCCCCTCCTGCACAATGATCCCCTCATCCCTGGGCCCACCCCAGAGCCCTCACCCCTAGCCAGAGCCCTCAGCCCCCACACTCCAACCCCCTGCCCTAGCCCTGACCCTGTCCTGCACCATGAGCCCCTCATCTTCAGCCCCACCACAGAGCCCTCACCCCTAGCCAGAGCCCTCAGCCCCCACACTCGAACCCCCTGCCCTAGCCCTGAGCCCCTTCACAACCCCAAACCCCTCATCCCCGGCTGCACCCCAGAGCCTGCACCCCCAGCCAGAGCCCTCATCCCTTGCACCGCCACCCTCTACCCCAGCCCTGAGCTCCGAACCCCTCAGCCCCAACCCCGCCATACATCACCTGATGCACATAACAAAATTCATTACGCACATGGATGTAAAAAATTAGAGGGAACATTGGTCCAGGAGTTCACATCTGTTATTGTCTTGGTGAAATCTACTTGTAGACACACCACCAGTTTGGGGTATTGCCTTGTTTCTCACCATCTGCCCTGAGGTGGGCACTCAGTGCTGTGAGCCGCTCCAGACAGCATGACAGGGATCATGAGATCAAATAATTTGACCTTCTGTAAAACAGCTGCATAGAGCCTAATAACTTGAGTCTGATGTAAGCATCGCTTCCAGAAAGGCATCCAGTCTAGACAGGAAGACTTCAAGAGATGCAGAATGCACCATTTCCCTGGCAGTTTGTTCTGATGGTTAATCACCCTCCCTGTTAAAAACCTGGGCCTTATTTCTGATGTGAATTTGTCTGGTTTCAACTTCCAGTCATCGACTCTTGTTCTGCCTTCCTGCATTAGATTAAAAAGCCATTTTGTAAGTGGTATGTTCTCCTTTTGAAGGAATTTATGCACTGTAATCAAGTTACCTCTTGATCGTTTTGATAAGATAAACAGATTCAGCATCTTAAATCTCTCACCGTAAGGCTTTTCTTCAAACCTTCAAATGACTTTTGTGGTTCTTCTCTGCTCCCTGTCCAATTTTTGTGGACATCAGAACTGGAGACAATATTCCAGTATCTGTCTCACCAGTGCCATATACAACAGTACAATTTGGTTCCCAATCCTACTCATTACTCCCCTGTTTATATATCCAAGGTTCACATTAGCCCCTTTTGCCACACACGGCACTGGGAGCTCATGTTCAGTTATTTCTCCACTAGGACCCTACATCCTTTTCAGTCACTGCTTTCCATGATACCGTCTCCTTCAGATACCTGAGATGCAGCCTTCTAACATTAGGGAAATCTTGCAATATCTCCAGCACCTCTGGGTGGGAGCTGAGGACTTTCTAATGGTGACCCTGGTAGATAGTTACACAAGGGAAAGGGAGGCAGAGACAGTCAGGGAGAGTATCATTCTCAGCAATCTCCTTAAAATCTGTCCCCTCAATTAAATTGCCTGGTAACCGGTCTAAACAAGAGCATTCACAGAACAGACCTGAGCAAAGAACTCCCGCGTCCTCTTTGTGTCTGCAGTTGTGCTGGCCCCAGCCCCTGGAAGGACACGTCCAGAGATCAGATTCGTTCCCAGAACAGTTCATATCATCCAGCCAGATCTGCCCGGATCCTTGCCCATAATGAGCAGAGACAGTTGCATTGATGGCATGTCCACATCCCAGTTGTTTGCAAACGACATTGGAGTCTGGCAGGTCCCAGGAATCATCACAGACTGTCCCCCAGCTGCCATTGTAATAAATCTCCACTCTCCCGGCACAGCGACCTGCCCCATTCACCAGTCTGATCCACCTGCTCCCTGCAGGGATAGATCCCAGCTGTTAATGTGCAATATAATGATAACTAAACAGCTTCCATGCAAATCAATGATGATGCTACAATGGCTGAGATACTGAAAAATGTGTGTCTTTAACAAGAAACATAAAGAGAAGAAGTCAGTAGAATTAGGAAATGCTGAAGACTTTCTGAAGAAACTTCTGATAAAAAGCATTTAAAGGGACAGGACCTAACCCTGAACCTTTAGTCGTCTGAGTCATCCTTATGGGACAGCTCTTGAAAGTAAGAACTACTAGTGAAGCTAAAGCTTTGCAGAATCAGCTCCTACTTGGAAAACTTGAACATTTTCAAACAGGTCTTCTAAGGATTCACAAGAAATATCATATTAACTAACAAATTTATCAGAAATTCCAATTTTCTTTTAAATTGTTACAGACTTGGGAGGTTCCAGAGGCTTGGAGAAAATTAGACTTGGGACCCATTTATTTTCCAAATAAAGGAAGAAAGGCAGGTGGATACATGTACCTATGGTAAAGTCTAATAGACTTAGGGCTCTATTCTAATGCTGCTGAAGTCAATAGCAAAGCTCTCCCTGCCCTAATGGGAGCAGGAATGGGCCCTTACTGTGCCGTAGTTACCCTGGAACTGGAACGGGCATGAACAATGATTTCAGTGCAATAACAGTACAGTGCATGATACAGGTGTTTATTAAAAAATCTGTTATTTGAAGAAAGCCATTGTTTATTTACCTTCCCCAGAAAAGAACCATAAGAACATAAGAGCTGCCAGCCTGGGTCAGACCAGAATTCTGTCAGCAAAAGTGGCCTGTACCAGAGCCGTACTCTGACCATCTTAGCTAATAGCCATTGATGGACCTATCCTCCAGGAACTTATCCAGTTCTGTTTTGAACCTAGTTATACTTTTGTCCATCACAACATCCCATGGCAATGAGTTCCACAGGTTAGCTGTGTGTTGTGTGAAAAAGTTCTTCCTCTTGTTTGTATTAAACCTGCTGCCTATTAATGTAATCAGGTGATTCCTCGGTTTTGTACTGTGTGAATGGGTAAATAACATTTCTCTACTCACTTTTTCCACACCATTCATTATTTTATAGACCTCTATCATATCACCCAATGTGTCTCTTTTCTAAGCTAAACAGCCCTAATCTTTTTAGTCTCTCCTTGTACAGAAGCCATTCTGTACCCTTCAACATCCTTGTTGCCCTTCTCAGTACCTTTTCCAGTTCCACTATATCATTTCTGTGGATGGGGCAACAAGAACTGGACATAGTATTCAAGGTATGGACAGACCATGGATTTATATAGATGCATTGTGATAGTTTCTGTCTAATTTTCTATCCCTTTCCTAATAGTTCCTAATATACCATTAGCCTTTTTGATCATTTCTCAATTTTCAGCAGTTTTCAAAGAATTATCCACAGTGACGCCAAGATCTCTTTCTTTGGTGGTAACGGCTAATTTAGAAGCCATCATCGTATATGTGTAGTTGGGATTATTTTTTTCCAATGTGCTTTGGTTTGCACTTATCAACAATGAACTTCACCTGCCATTTTGTTGGCCAGTCACGCAGTATTGCGAGATCCCTTTGTAACTCCTCGTAGCCCGCTTTGGACTGATCATCTACAAACTTCGACACTTTAGAGTTCACCCCCTTCTCCAGATCATTTATTAATATGTTGAACAGCACAGGTACCAGTACAACTCCTTGGGGGGACCCGCTGTTCATGTCTCCCCATTGTGAAAAGTGACCATTTATTCCTACCCTTTGTTTCCAATATTTCAACCAGTTACTGATCCATGAGAGGACCTTCCCCCGTATCCCAAGGCTACTTAACTTCCCTAAGAGCCTTGGTGAGGGACCCTGTCAAAGGTTTTCTGAAAACCCAAGTACACTGTATCAGCTGGATCACCCTTATCCATATGCTTGTTTACTTCCTCAGAGACTGGAGAGGCATGACTTCCCTTTACAAAGCCTTGTTGACCCTTCCCCATCAAATCATGTTTATCTCTGTGTCTGATAATTTGGTTCTTTACTGTAGTTTCTACCAGTTTGCCTGGTGCTGATGGTAGGGTCATCGGCCTGTAATTGCCAGGATCTGCTCCAGAGCCCTTTTAAAAAAAGCAGCTTTACATTAGCTACCTTCCTGTCATCTGATACAGAAGGTGATTTCAGTGATAGGTTACATACAACAGTTAGTAGTTCTGCAATTTCATATTTGAGTTCCTTCAGGACTCTTGGGTGAATACCATCTGGTCCTGGTGACTTATTACTGGTTAGTTTATCAATTTGTCTAAAATATTGTCTTATTACATGTCAGTTTTGACAGTACTTTAGATTTGTCACCCAAAACGATAGCTCTGATGTGGGGATCTCCCCCACATATTCTGCAGTGAAGGCTGATGCAAAGAATTCCTTCAGCTTCTTAAAATGGCCTTGTCTTCCTTGAGTGTTCCTTTAACACATTTGTCACCTTTGTTATTTAGTGGCCCCATGGTCTGTACTGCAGGTTTCCTGCTTCTCATGTACTTAAAACAATTTCTAGAGGTAGTTTTTGTGTCTTTAGCAATCTGTTACAATAGTAATGTACAATCAGTAGCAATAAAAATATTAACATATAATCCTCAATTCCTTTTTCTTGTCAGTGAAGCAAAATGATGTACTATTAAGATTAGGACATAACAATACCACATTATAACAAAAAGTTTCACTTAATCACCAAGAGAAATAGGGTTATGTATGACTTCCTTTTCCTGTTAAGAATAATAGAATCTAATTCTGATATAGCACAGTTCAGTGGTAGATCTCAAAGCACTCTACAAGGAAGGTCAGTGTCATTATCTCCATGTTACAGATGGGGAAACTGAGGCACAGAGAGGTGAATGACCTGCTGGAGGTCACCAGCAGGCCAGTGGCAGAGCTGGGAGGAGATCCCAAGTCTCCTGAGTCCTGTTCCAGTGCTCTGTGAAATAGGCCACATTGCCTCCCCCTCTTTTCTTTTTTGATTCTGGACGCCCCATTATTGAAGATTTTAAGGTAAGAAGCAACTGTATTTACGTATTTACTGACATGCTCAGGAAATTATCTCTTCTGCCCAACAAATGTTAGGATAGATATCAATATTTTTCATTGTCAGAATTTTCCATTATTCTTTAAAAAAAAAATACACCCCAAAACCCATCTGATTGTTTTTGTGGCAAATGTGGGGGCAGGGTAGAGGTTACTGCTGTGCACCCTGAAGTGTGACCTACTCATCTGACTTTTAAAATGGTGTCATGGTGTCAGAGGGAACAGGCAGCTCTGTCCCACAGGTGGATATGGTCACAAGACCAGTGGCTGCCGGCCATTAAAGCTGGATGGGGCTGACTGCAGGACAATGGAGCAATCATCATGGGGATCTTCTCCTAGATGGCCTGGCTGGCCAACCAGGAAAACTAGTCTGAGGCAGAAGGAAGACTTCACTTGGCCCTGTAACACAGACCACTGACCAATATGGTAATTGAGCCCAGACACACACAGGGAGGGTGGGGACTTCCAGAAAAAGCAACTTCACAGAGAAAGGGGAGCAGAGTGGGGCAGACAAACTGAGCCCCAGCTGGGTCTCATGAGCACCTTGGTTTTTACAAGAAGACAGGCTCATTCTGTTCTTTTCCTGTTACTCCCCAGGGAAGCCCAGCTCACTTAATTTGCAGGGAAGCATAGATTAGATGAGCTGCAACACAAATGTGGGGTGTTTGTTTTTTTAAACCCCCTTTGCTCTAATGCATTGTTCCAGCTGCTGAATAAAGTGCTTTGTTCTGAGTATGCTGTAGGTCACTGTCACGGGACACAAGTTCCCCAGGGGAAGAAATGCTGGTGCCTGAAACCCAGTCGGACCTCCAGGGTGCTGAGCGGTTGGTTTGCACAGAGTAGTGTAACCAGGCCAGGCCTAGAGGAGGAAGAATCTTGAGATTCCACCCCAAGACAGGCCAGGGCAAGTGGGCCAGGCCTCATGTGGGTGCACATAGAGACACCAGAAAGGGGAGAAAGGTGCAACTAACTCTGTAACCCTGACAATGTTCAATGAAAATAAAAAAAAGTTTGTGAAAATTTCCACGACAAGGAAACTATTTTACATCTGAAAAGTTTTGATTAAAAACACAAGACAGACAGACAGACAGACAGCGAGGTTGCTGCAGTGCATTAACCTATCCTGTGGCTGTGCTTTTCTCTGCACATAATACTATATTTTTACAACAGAGTTTGACCCTCAGATCCACATATTTTCAAGGTCTGATGAGATCACAGCACAAGGTGAGATGTTTACAGGCCCTAGGACAGGTCATGTTCCCATTGAACAAGGACAGGATGTTTGCAAGATTTCATAGTACGTCACCTGAGCAAACGACACCAACATCCTCAGCAATTCCTGCCTGCTCTGCCTCAGATGTGGAGATGATGCAGAGCGTCAGATTAGTCTCGTTTCCTGCACACTGGACACTTCTCAGCCCCACAGGGCCCGTTCCTCGCTCAGACTTAGGGGGGTTATAAGCTTTCTCAGCGACTCCGCACTGGAGCTCCCTGCACACCACACTGGCATCGTCCATGTCCCACTGGTCATCCAGCACTCTGCTCCACACACCACGGAGGGAAATCTCAACTCTCCCATCACACCGACTCTCTCCATTCAGCAGTCTGAGCGATTCAGAGCGACCTGGGCTCAGGAGAGATGGGAAATACACTGAATAACACTCCCTGTTATACACTAGAAATAATACAGAGTGTGCATGAAATTATGGACTGTTTCTCAATAAGAAGGCATAAGCCAGTGGTCAGAGTGTGTCACAGTGTTAAAGGGAACAACCTCTGTCAGAAGATCCTTATTCTTTTGAATCTATAAGTGGAAGGTGCTATAAGGATTGTAAAACTCTGAGCTTGACAGTGGGGCTTGCTAGCAGACCCTGTAAATGAGTGAGCGAGGGAATTCCTGCAGGTTCCTGATGGGAAAAATAGTCTCTGTGTGTGGTGGTGGAATGGCTGCTGAGGTTTGTAGTCACTTTATCCAGTTTTAAATGCCTGGAAGCCAGTGAATGGTGCCTGCACAAGCACTTAGCAGGTGGGTCGTGCATGATTTAGGCAAGTTTGCCTTAAGGGAGTTTGGCCAATGGAAGAGCAGGGTTCATGGTGGTCAGGAACAGGTTATTGTTGGTAAATTCCCTTAGTTCCCTCTGATCTTTGCTCAGTAGGTGGCAACTTTCTTGGTTCACCTGGGTTCAGTGCAGGATCTCCTAGTGTGAGATAGTTCCTGGCACTGGTGGTTCTGACTGGAGCTGTCCCCTGAAGCGTGGTGTCATCTCTGAATCCAACGTGAGATTCCAGCTGATCAATTCACACCACACTAAGCAGGTTGTATGTGGGGCGGGGAAGGGGACGTGCTCTGTTGGTGAATATTGTGAATTCCTTGGGATGTGAATCTCATTCTTTGCATGTGTCTCAGAATCAGTGAGTCGTACAGCAAGGTGGTAAATTAGGAATTACTCACCAAGTTCAGACACAGGTGCAGCCAGGAGAGACTGACAGTGTTAAAAGACAACAGCAGAGTCAGTGCAGGGCACACCCACGGGCTGTGTCAGGTACAGTATGTACTAGTATGGCAACCTGATGGGTGCAGTGTGTGTGCACTGGATCGAAACAGCTCAAGGATCTTGGTAGCCAAATAACATTTCAAGGCTAAGAGTGAAATCCTGGCCCCACTGAAGGCAATGCTTAAACCTCCATTAACTTCAACGGAGCCAGGAGTTCGCCCTAACACTGGAGCAGGAGAATGGCTGCGTGCAGCTAGCGTAGTGCAGGGGTGTAGCCACAGGTGGGCCGTGGCCCATCCAGTTAGCATCCAGGCCCCTCCCAAATCAGGGCCGGAGCCCTCAGAATCCACAGGCTGGGACTCCCGACCCTGGCTCAGTGTCCGTCAGCCTGGCCGTGTCTCTCTCCTGCTGGCGCCGTGCGCTGTTTCTCTGGTTTCTGACCGCAGTGCTAGCCCCGTGGGGAGTGTGCCTTGTTGGGGCAGGTCTGGGTGGGGCTCGTGCTGGAGCCGGAAACCAGGGCATCAGCTCCCGGTGCCGACAGGAAAGGGACGTGGCTGGGCTGACGGACACTGAGCCAGGGTTAGGAAGGGTGTGTGGAGCTCGAGCCCCAGCGGGACCCCCCTTTACCCAAAGGGTGCACCTAGGGTGACCAGATGTCCTGATTTTATAGGGACAGTCCTGATATTTGGGTATTTTTCTTATATAGGTGCCTATTACCTTCCATCACCTGTCCAATTTTTCACATTTGCTATCTGGTTACCCTAAGCACACCCCGCAGCCTGTGTGCCCCGGGCAGCCTCAGCTTTGGATGCCTGCTGAGTGGTAAGGGCTGGCTGGAAAGGGTGGAGGGAGGCAATCCCCCACTCCCTTCTGCCCCCTCCCAGGGCACTTGATCCCTCCTGCACCCCTCTCTCTGCCCCTCCCGTCATTGCCCACCCCCCGAAAGCCGGGGCCCACCCAGGTTTCCTGTCCTAGCTTTGCCACTAGTATGGTGTGAGGGTAGAGAGTAGATTTGGGGCTTTCCGAGGAGGCTCATGGATATAACTGGGTACCACAACCCCTCAGGAAGGCCAGATGGGATCATGGCAGATGGAGCTCGTACGGAAGGGACCAGGTGTTTTTCCTTCGAAGGGATTCTCCTTCCAGCAACTGTAGGGAGAAATCAGCATCTTCATGTGCTGAGGAGTTCCCAGGGTATGAACCAGGGTATGGGCTGGGTAGCTAGTTAGGAGAGGCCGGGCAGGGCTGCAGGGAATTCAGTTAGGGATGCAGGTAGCAGCCTCTGTGAGAAGCAGGAGAACTTTGAGGTGAATTGCCCCCAAGGTACAAAGGTATCAGCTGTAAAGAGGAGAGTAGACGTCTGTTGAGAGTGCTGGGCAGGGCCCTATAGGTTTAGTCATGGTGTGTAATGGCACCAGTGACTCTGGTCTCTGTGGGAGTCAGTCCTGGAAGCTATGTGTCCATTATTAGGAAGAAGGTTGAAATCCAGGGCTTCTGCAGTAGGTGTCTCTGTAAGGATCCCAGTTCCAGCCAGTCAAGATGCCCTATGGAGACTGTACATGGATGAGAAGATGAGAGGGGAGCTGCAACTTCATTAAGCAGGAGGGATCCCTTTGGTGAGGGGAGAAGCAGATGATCACAATGGCCTCTTTGGGTCTTAAAACTCTGCGGATCTATAGACCCAGAATACAGGCTCCATTTAGCCACAAGGGAACCATTGGCTGGCCATTAAAATTAAGTTTTCTAGTGAAATATTTTTCCTGCAGGGCCCTGGCAGCTTTCAGTGCCCAGGATGGATAAGTCGGGGTTGTGCAGTGTCAGGCTGTTGCCAGTATGACTCCTGCCTCATTCACTTTAGAAACTGGAAGGCCTGTAGAGAATGAGCAGGGGAGCGCAGGAAGAACATAGGATGATCTTGTTAAGAGCAGTGATCATCATTCATTAGAGCTCAGTTCTGTTCCTGCCTCTGCCGCAGACTTCACAGGTAATGCTGAGCAGGTCTCTTAAGGCAATTTTAATGGGGTCTGATTAGCAGAAGTACTGAGCACTCACAACTGCCGCTAGGGTCAAGACAAGATGTGGCTGATCACTTCTTCTGCAGTCAGGCAGTGTGGGTGGGTGGAACGAGCACAGGGCTGTGAGTCAAAACTTTGTTTTATCCTGTCTCTGCTGCTGACTCACTGGGTGGCCTTGGGCAAGTCACTTTGCTTTTCTCTCTCAGTTTCACCAGCTGTAAAATGGAGCTAATAATAATACTTACCCACCTGCTTCCCTGGCATTTGATGAGGGTTTATTAATGTCTGGACAGTACTTTGAACACATAACACTTTACAGAAATGGTGAGTACTCTGAAGAAGCAGGCCGCAAGGGTCTCAGGTTGGTGCCTAATCACTCCAAATAAGTATCGAGTTTGGAAGTTTGGCTTTAATCATTGTATGTAAAATTTTCAAAAGCAGCTAAATGATGTAGGAGCCTAAATGCCATTTTCAGAAGTGACTTAGGCAGCAAGAGGGAGAAGTCTGCATGGTTCTTGGGCTCCTACGTTACTGGAGAAAATGGGATTTAAGTCCCTACATCACTTAGGCACTTTTGAAAATGTTATTCCTTGGCTTCTATATGCCTAAGTCACTTTTGAAAGGGGCATCATAAGAGTCTGCTATCTCCCAGGGTGTTATGAAGACAAATTCATTAATGCTTGCGGTGTACTCTGACACTACGCTGATGAGCATCATGAAGAAATTAATCATTCTGTATTCAGTGCAGTGTACGTATAGTGAGTAAGGCCCTGGGTCACAGGTTGAATGATGAGGATAAAAAGAAATATTCTACAGCTCCTTCAGCCCCTGATCACCACCCTCCCAGTGCACTGAAGGAGGCAGGAGCTGGTGGGATGGAGGGGAATAATAGGATGTGTGCATGCAATTAGACTGTGTCATAATGGTTATGCACAAGGAGGGCGGGGGCAGGCTGAATTAACATTGCATGGGTAACCTTAACTCTGATATTTCCTAATTCTTGTGCATTTCGTTTTGACTAATAACACTGTTTAATTTTGTAATGTTTTTATGTAAGGTAAATATTGGAGCTAGTCAACAACCCAACATTTTTCCTGTTAAGTATGACAATGCAGTATTTCAACTTTTGAACATATCCAAGAGACTGGGATGTGGAAATGGAATGAGAATTTTTGTTTAGATTCTAACTAAAATGTTGATTCATTTTAACTTTTTGAAAATGAAAAATTCAATCTTCCCTTTCTATTTTTTCATCTTTTCTTCCACTGTAAAAAGTTAGAAAAAAATTAAAAAGTATAAGAAAGCAGGAGGGAAATCTTTTTGATTTTTTTTTCAACTGGAAAGGTGTGAAAAAAGTTAGAAAACACCAAAGTGAGATAAAGTGCTACTTTCTCTGTGGCATGCTACCAAAAATATCCTCAGGGACTCAAGTGAGAGAAGAGAAATGTTTATTTTCAGCAGTTTATAATTCAGCCAAACCTGGAAGGGATTTCCCTGCACTGGGGCAGGCATCTCTCTGACCCCAGCATTACTCCTCCCAAATTACAAAAGCCTGCTGCAAACAATGACGGCATAAAATCTTCTCAAGAAGGTGTTGAGAGTATTTTATAATAGAAAGTGTGAAGCAACCTCCATATTGGGAATTGCTAGTAGCTCCCCCTCTAATTGCTATAGCAGTGATTTGGAGAAGGATGAGGAGAGTGAATTTATGACATTTATGAAACCCGAAGGACAAAGTGCTGCTCCTGCTACACTGCCCTGTGGAAGGACAGAGTTGCTGATGTTTTTACCGGAGAATCCAGGGCATTCCCAGGTCATCACTATTCTTTTTGTGATAATATTTACTTTAATTTTATCTTTAATACATTTATTATTATTATACGTGCTTTAGGATCTAGCTCCCCCTCCCCTTGCTGTGCCCTGAGGTTCCCCTGCTCTGCGGACTGTGTCACACAGTGTCCTTAATCCAGCATTACACTTACCTGAGCAAACCACACTGGCATCATTGTCATGTGAGCACTGAGAGGCCCCCAGGGCAGTAACAGGGCAATACCCCAAATGGGAGGTAGATCGTGCCAAACCAACCTGATCTCCTTCTTTGAGAAGGCAACAGATTTTTTAGACAAAGGAAATGCAGTGGATCTAATTTACCTTGATTTCAGTAAGGCATTTGTTACAGTTCCACATGTGGAATTATTAGCTAAATTGGAAAAGATGGGGATCAATATGAAAATTGAAAGATGGATAAGGAACTGGTTAAGGGGGAGACTACAACAGGTCATACTGAAAGGTGAACTGTCAGGCTGGAAGGAGGTTACTAGTGGAGTTCCTCAGGGATCGGTTTTGGGACCAATCTTATTTAATCTTTTTATTACTGACCTTGGCACAAAAAGTGGGAAAGTGCTAATAAAGTTTGCGGATGACACAAAGCTGGGAGGTATTGCTAATACAGAGAAGGACCGGGATATCATACAGGAAGATCTAGATGACCTTGTAAACTGGAGTAACAGTAATAGGATGAAATTTAATAGTGAAAAGTGCAAGGTCATGCATTTAGGGATTAATAACAAGAATTTTGGTTATAAATCGGGGACACATCAGTTGGAAGTAATAGAGGAGGAGAAGGACCTCGGAGTATTGGTTGATCACAGGATGACTATGAGCCACCAATGTGATATGGCCGTGAAAAAAGCTAATGCGGTCTTGGGATGCATCAGGCAAGGTATTTCCAGTAAAGATAAGGAGATATTAGTACCGTTATACAAGGCACTGGTGAGACCTCATCTGGAATACTGTGTGCAGTTCTGGTCTCCCATGTTTAAGAAGGATGAATTCAAACTGGAACAGGTACAGAGAAGGGCTACTAGGATGATCCGAGGAATGGAAAACCTGTCTTATGAAAGGAGACTCAAAGAGCTTGGCTTGTTTAGCCTAACCAAAAGAAGGCTGAGGGGAGATATGATTGCTCTCTACAAATGTATCAGAGGAATAAATACCAGGGAGGGAGAGGAATTATTTAAGCTTAGTACCAACGTGGACACAAGAACAAATGGATATAAACTGGCCATTAGGAAGTTTAGACTTGAAATTAGATGAAGGTTTCTAACCATCAGAGGAGTGAAGTTCTGAAACAGCCTTCCAAGGGGAGTAGTGGGGGCAAAAGACATATCTGGCTTCAAGACTAAACTTGATAAGTTTATGGAGGGGAAGGTATAATGGGATAGCCTAATTTCGGCAATTAATTGATCTTTGATTATTAGCAGGTAAATGTGCCCAATGGTCTGAGATGGGATGTTAGATGGGGTGGGATTTGAGTTATTACAGAGAATTCTTTCCTGGGTGCTGCCTGGTGAGTCTTGCCCACATGCTCAGGGTTTAACTGATCGCCATATTTGGGGTTGGGAAGGAATTTTCCTCCAGGGTAGATTGGCAGAGGAGGTTTTTCGCCTTCCTCTGCAGCGTGGGGCACGGGTCACTTGCTGGAGGATTCTCTGCACCTTGAGGTCTTTAAACCACAATTTGAGGACTTCAATAACTCAGACATAGGTTAGGAGTTTGTTACAGGAATGGGTGGGTGAGATTCTGTGGCCTGCGTTGTGCAAGAGGTCAGACTAGATCATCATAATGGTCCCTTCTGACCTTAAAGTCTATGAGTCTATGATTTGGAGAAGGATGGGGACAATGAATTGGTGACATTTATGTAACCTGAGGGACAAAGTGCTGCCCCTGCTCTGGTGCCCTGAATAAGGACTGAGTTGCTGGCTAAAGCTCTTCCTGGAGAATCCAGGGCTTTCCTGGGTCACAATTCATTTGTGATAATATTATTTACTTTAATTTTATGTTTAACATATTTATTATTATTATGTGTGGTTTAGGATCCAGCTCCCTCTCCCCTTGCTGTGTCCTGAGGTTCCCCTGCTCTGGGGGCAGCGTCACACACTGACGGGTAGGTGTCCTTAATCCAGCATTTCTCCTGCACTTACCTGAGCAAATCACACTGGCATCATTGTCATGTGAGCACTGAGAGGCTCCCAGGGCAGTAACAGGGCAATGGCCCAAATGAGGTTCAGTCCCTTTGCAGTAAAATGTGTCTGTCCAGACAGAGCCATTTCCCTTCCCAAAATACCCTCCTCCCGGAGCCGATACAGCGAACCCACAGTCGAGCTGATGACAGAGAACGTTGGCATCCAGTAAATCCCAGCGTGAATCACAGAGGGTTCCCCAGGCACCAAGAACCTGGATCTCCACCCTCCCTGAGCACGCTATGCTGCCGTTCACCAGCCGGAACCCTGTGTACCCTGGGGAGAAGGGAGAAGAGGTTTAGAGAGGGAGCCTTAGAACTATTTCATAGCAAATAGTTAAAGAAAGGAAAGTCAGGGGGAATTGATCCCTTTCTCAGTATCTTGGCTTGTTTGGGTTTTTGATCCAATCCTATCCAAACCAGCTCCCTACACAGTGAGATCAGTACATTGCTTCACCCTAATCTAGAATACACATCATTGGGATGTTAAAGACATTGTGCTGAATTCTTACGTGAGCATATGGCACTAGCATCATTTGTGTGTGAGCACGTCTGATTTTCTTGTGATTTCCTGGGACAGGAGAGCAGGAGAGACTCATTCCCCACACACTGGAATTCTTCAGTCAAGATCTTTCCTTGTCCTTCTCCAAAGTGAGCTCCTCCTGGGATAGATGCAGCTATTCCACACTGAAGTTCATTACAGATAACGTTGGCAACTTTGAGATCAAAGTGTGCATCACAGACTGTGGTCCATGTGTTTCCATGTATTATCTCCACACGTCCTGAGCAGGCACTGTCCCCTGCAACCAGCCGAGGCTTAATGTGTCCTAGAAAGTCAATAAAGGTTGAGAATTATAAATGGGCCTTTAGGAGTTGGGGTGCTCCACTGGCATAAACTTTGCTTAAAAGCTCATTGCTGCCTTCACTTGGCCACCAAACCACAATAGAACTAAAAAGGCAATGTATAAAAAATGGAAAAAGGGGGAATTAGATAACTTCTAATGTATATTGATTGCTATGCTATGTAGAAAACTGATAAGGGAAGCTAAAGACATCAGGATAAAATCCATGACTGGCAGGGCTATGAACAATAAGTAGGAGTTTTTAAGTATATTAGGAACAAACAAAAAATCATAATAATGGTGTAGGCCCATTACAAATAGAGATGGTTAAATTTTTAATAATGATGCAAAAAAGGCAGAAATGTTCAATAAACATATCTGCTATACAGACCCCAGGCAGGAGGACTCAGGGAATGCAGCTATATGGAAGGGCTGGGGGCGGGGCTAGGGTGGGCTCCTCCTGTGACTTTCCGGTATGCCATACTGCTATAAATATCTTACTGGCACGGCATACCGGAACGTACCACTGTACTTGCACCACTGCTTGTGTCTTACATATGACATTCTTGTTAATACAAGCCAGAATGACATTTCTCTTTTTTGCAAGAGCATCAAAACTTTTCAATTTGTGATCCACTATAACTCCCAGATCATTTTGTGCAGTACTGCTGCCTAATCAGTTATTCCCTATTTTGGTTGTTTTGGAGGGGGGGTGTTTTTGCATTTGATTTTTCCTTCTTAATTGTAGTATTTTGCATTTTATTAAATTTCAACTTACTGATTTCAGATCAATTCTCCAATTTATCAAGATCATTTTGAATTTTAATCCTGTCTTCGAAAGTGCTTGCGACCCATCTCAGCTTGATGTCATCCACAAATGTTATGAGTTTATTCTCTACTCCATCATCCAAGTCATTAACAAAAACATTGAATAGTGCCAGACTCAGGACAGTGCTATTATTTATTTATCCATAGGGACACAGCAATCACAGAGAAAAGGGATAAAGCAACTGAAAGCCTCCGGGCCTATGTTTTACCTAAAGCTCAGCATTTCCCTCAAAACCTGGGCTGATAACTTATCCCAGGAACCCCTGCTTCTGGGGACCGAGTTTCAATCTCCTTCCCTACAGATCCTGCCTCACCCCCTCTGTTCATCAGGGCTCCCCTGTTAACAATTCCCAAGCTCTCTGTTTAAGATTTCCACCTTGGGGGCTCCTCCCCAACAAGGTGTGGTTGTGCTCAGCTTGGTCAGAGGAAGAAGTTCAAAGGCCTTGACACCTGTATTGTCAGTTAATTACCAGTGACTGGGTTCCCTAGAGCCATTATCTGCCTTCCTGGGACATGTGGGGAGCTCAGACGGGGGTTACCCTTTGAACCCTGGTAGGAAATGTGAAAATAGCAATAAAAGGAACTGAGGTGCACATAATATTCACAGAAATACAGATATTGCCCATGTTCTTTGCAGGGGTCATATTAGACAAAGAACTGACCTTGAGCTCCCAGTGTGATGTTGTGGTAAAAAGGGCTAAGATGATCCTTGGATGTATAAACAGGGGAGTAGTGAGTAGAGCTGGCTGAAATGCAGGATTTCTAGTCTACAGGAAATTTCACAATTTTAAAATTTCCTGTGAACTGGAAATGACCCTAAAATTTTGTTTTGGAAACTACAGCAGATGGTGTTTCCAACATGAAATTTGCTCCCTGGAACCGCAAGAAATGTGGAGTGACACTGACATTCTTGACAGTTTCATCTCTGTTAACATCAGGACAAAAACGACAATTTTTCACAGCCACTGCTGGGGCTCTGGGGCAGACTCCCCATGCGGCCTGCCCTGGACTGGGGACCCCCGGGCTTCCAGACTCCTTGGTCAGCTGGCTGCCTAAGTAGGCAAATAATCCAATCCAGGACATTCTGCAAGGCAGGGCTGCCCCGGAACCGCAGACCCTGGGACACCAGAACCCATCCAGGACTTCCAGGATCCCTGATGCAGACCCTGGAGCTGAGCCTTGGTTAGAGCTGGGGCTCCCAGGGCTTTCAGTCTCCTTTCCCATGGCAGAGAGCCTGAAAGCATTGGCAGGGCTGCCCTGGTGGTTCAGACCCTAGAAAGAGCAGGGTTTTCAATTCTGGAACAATCTGCATGGCAGGGTTAACAGGAACCGTCCAGGGATCCATGTTGGTTTCCACCTGACCCTCCCTGTGGTTTCAAGAAAATTCACTGAATCTGGCTCAGTTCCATGATAAATGTTGAGTTCAACAAACTGGTATTTTCCAATGCAATTCTGGTTTGCAAGATAATTTCCTACCAGCTCTCATAGGGAGGTAATTTTTCCTCTGTGTACAGCATTGACGAGACCAATATTGCATCCAGTTTTAGTGTCCATATTTAAAGAAAGATGTTCAAAAATTGGAAAGGGTGCAGAGGAAAACCACAATAAGGATTCGGGGGCTTAAAAATTTGCCTTGCAGTGAGAGATTTAAGGAGGTCAATCTGTTTAGCTTATGAAAAAGATGACCTAGAAGGTACAAAACACTGCATACTAAAGGCCTTCTCAATCTAGTGGGGAAAGGCATAACAACAACAAAGCCAGATAAATTCCTATTAGAGGTAAGGCATACATTTTTCACAGTGATGGTGATGAAATATTGAAACAAACTACCAAGGGAAGCAGAAGATTCTCCACCTCCTGAAGTATTCAGAACAAAACTGGATGCCTTCTCGAAGATGTGCTTTAGCCAGACACAAGTTATTAGATTCAGTATAGGTGTAAGTGCATTAAATGCTATAGCTTGTGTTACCCAAGAGGTTAGACTAGAATATCTAAAGCTCCATTCTGGCCCTAAAACTTATAGAGCAATGAATCAAAAAGAAAGTTAAGTTTGCAAAGTGAAGCACTCAAATATTCTTAATGCCAGACTTGTACTTGCCTGTGAACCTTCATTAGTCCCTTTTGTGACTCTGCATTATGATACAGTCTTTAATTACATGATCAGATGCTATTTTTTCCACTTGACCCCTCCCTCATTCAGTGCAGAGGACACATGGTGCTCACAGATGGGTAGATGGTTAATTGTTCTTTATACTCACTCTTTAATGTGTGGCCATATGTCCTGCACGTCATCCAAACCCTACTCTGAATACTGAATTATTAATTTCCTCATGAGATTGTCTATGGTGCTAATTTCTATATTACCCAAGTGCTTCACAAACATTAATTAATTTCTCTTCACAACACCCTGGGAGGTAGGGAAGTGTTATCTCCATTTTACATGTCGGGATCTGAAGTCCAGAGACACTATGGCCAAAATTATCAAAAGCATCCCTAAGTTTTGGTGCCCAACTTGAAACATCCAGATCCTGGTTTTTCAGAGTACTTAGCCTTATACAGCACAGCTCCCACTGACTTCAGTTTACAGCAGCGAGTGCTCAGCACTTCTACAAATCAGACCCCCATGGTTACAAGTGGGCCACCCATAAAATGAGGAACACACAATTAGTGGCCACCTGTGAAACATTTGGTTTAAGTGACTTGCCAGGCATCACATAAGAACTCTGTGGCAGAGGCAGGGATAGAATCTAATTCCCCAGGGCAGCAATCACCTGCCTTAACAAGAGACCCTCCTTTCTCTTTCTGCAATCCCCTGCCTCATATACTGCACACTTTACAGTTTCTGCAACAAATGAGGCAGAGGTCCTACAACCGCCTCCTTCACTCCACAGCCCTGATTCAGATCAGTGTCTGTCCTGTGCACTGAATAAGGCAGGGGTCCTGTGGAGAAAACAGCATGTCATCATGTAATGAAAGACTATATCTTAATACATATGTACAAATGGGCAAAAATAGAGTTGCAAAGACAATTTTAATGCTGCCATGTTCTTGTTTTTTACAGCTAAACTTTTCAAACTTAATGTTCCTTAAAAGTAATGTTTTGTGCATAATTGCCTAGGTTTTAAAAAAAACACACTGAAAAAACAGACATTCCAAGATGTGGAATCATATTGACACCCACATAGGTCATCAGGGTTTGAAACCTCTGCCACGTGTGCTAATAGAGTAACTGACAGCAGTAGTAGGTTGTCATCCTCTTTGTGGACCAGGACTAGAGGGGGATCAGAAGATTTTGTTGGAGGGCTTGACAAATATTCAGATGAGGTACAGGACTAAATGGTTTAAATTATATAGTCTTTGTTACCCAGGAGGTCAGACTAGATGATCTAAAGCTCCCTTCTGACCCTAAACTCTATACAGCTGTGAATCAAAAAGAAAGTTACGTTTCCAAAGTGAAGCACTCAAACATTCAGAATGCCAGACTTGTACTTGCCTGTGAAATCTTCATTAGTCCCTTTTGTCACTGTGCCTGTAGGTTCATTGTCCAGGACATGAACTTGGCAAAAGCATGGTTGGTGTTACAAAAACACAAACACTCATGAGAAGTGGCAATAAACACATTCCAGAAGGGTAATACCAGAACACCCTGAAACAAGGTTTTGGTGTAAACACACTCCTCAAAGATGATGAAAGGGAAAAAATGACCCTCCTATAGATAAGGTCAGGATGACAGGGCGATGGATAGAGATATTTTGATCCAACCAAAATGTACAAGGGAAACAGTGGTAATTAACCATGTCAGAGGTGCAAGACATAACTTGTTTGAATCAGAGTATAAAAGACAGGTCACAGAGGGGGTGTCTTTTTCTGGCCTCAGAGTGGGGGGGGAGTGGAAAGTCTCACCAGTCACTGAGCCAAGCCCATTGTAAGGGGCATAGATGTGTCACTGTAACTGTAGACATTGATCCAGGGAGCTAGTACTGTGCTTTGTCAGCAAAAAACCTGGCCAAGTGCCTTCACCACTGAACCGAGTCTGTGGTCTTCTTAGGCAGTTTCTTAATGTTCCTTAAAATTAAAGTTTTGTGCATAATTTCCTAGGTTTTAAAAAAAGCAAACTGAAAATATAGACGTTCCAGGATGCGGAATCATGATGGCACCCACATGGATTGTCAGCAGGGTTGTAACCTTTAGATTCGCTGCACAAACCTCTGCCACTTGAGCTAATGGAGTAACTGACAGCAGTAGTAGGTTGTCATCCTCTTTGTGGACCAGCACTAGACAGGGATCAGAAGATTTTTTTGGAGGGTTTGACAGATATTTGCTGACAGCAGGGGAATGGCAAAACTCAGGGATACTGGGTTCCATTCCAGGCTCTGGAGAGGTGTGTGCTCTAGTGTTGACAGACTCTTTTTCCCCTGTTCCCCCACGCCTAACCCTTTCTGCTCCATCCCCTCCAAGCTGTCCCAGTCTCAGTCCTGTCTCTTCCCCATCCCTTGCTCTGTGTCCCAGTCCCATTCTTCTTGTCTACCTAGTTCCAGTCTCCACTCCTCAAGCTTCTCATCTCCAGTCCCAGTCTCCTTGCCAAGCCAGTCCTAGACTTCACCTCTGGCTTCCCCAGCCAAGTCCCAGTTTCCCCCCTGTTCTCTGTGCTGCCCCTCCCCCTGGGGTCCTCAGCTGATCTGTTTCTCACACTTACTCTTGTCTTGAGTTGTCCTGTCTGCCCCAAGCCCAGTTTCCCTCCCTGGATGCCTCATCCAGTCTCAGGATTCCTCTCTACACAACTTAGTTTGTGGCAAACGGGTGTAAATTTACCTCGCACTAGCCTGCTGCACACTGAGTGTCCGTGTGGAGCCTGCTGCTGAGCACTAACATTTCCCTAATGCTTGGAAATGGGATAGATCAAAGCACACAAGGGAACTGCTAGGGCTTCTCTTCGCTACCACACTAAATCAGTGCCATTGTATTGATGCAGCGGCGCCAATTTAGCGCGTCTGGTAAGGATGCATTACATAGATGGGACAGCGCTCTCCTGTTGACATAATTAGTCCACCTAATCGAGAGGCAGAAGCTATGTTGGCGAGAGAGCGTCTCTCACTGACATAGTGCGATGTAGACACTGCTTTAAGTCGATGGAAGTTACATTGCTCCGGGGTGGGGGTGATTTAACACCCTGAGTGATGTAACTTACATCAGCTTAAACAGTAGTGTAGACAAGGCCTCAGCGTGCAGCCACATCATCCACATGGACACTGGGTGCTTGGCAGGACAGTGCAGGGTGATTTACACCCCAGCTTCCCACAAACTGAATGTTCATATAGATCTGCTCTCAGTCTCCCCTACCCCACCCTGGCTGCTTATACCAGTCTTGTCACTCAGTTAGTCTTAGACTCCCCCAACACCATAGTTCCTTATCTGGTCTGTTTTTCCTCACCCACCTCCAGTTCCTCCCCACTGGTTCCTAGTCCCAGACTTCCCAGCTCCTTGCTCAGCAAGTCACAGTCTCTCCCCACCCACTCCCTGTCCTAATCACCCTGCCTAGCCAGTCCTAGTCTCTTTCCCCCTCCTCCCAGTCCCCTTGTCCAGCCAGTCCCCATCTCCTGCTTTCACTCCCAGTCCCAGTTTCTCTCCATCCACCAGCCTCTAGGCTCAGAATATCCCCCTGCATCCTTATCCTCATCTACTTTCCCCTCTCACCACGGTCTGCATTCAATTCAGGTAGCTTCCTCCCCACACAGCCTGGGCTCAATAGGTGGAAACAGTCTCCCTCATGTCAGTTCTAGTGCCTGGTGCCACTGTGGCCCACAGCAGCCAGGAACATAATTTCAGCATAATTGTAAAGGTTACACATCTTGCCACTGCTGCAACACCTCTTCCGGGACCATCACCTTGTTGCGGTGAAGGGGCTTGTGTGCA
>NW_020695843.1:135134-184097 GCF_002925995.2 Terrapene triunguis | reverse complement strand
TTTGGAGGTGAAGAACTGGTAGGGAAGCTCCACAAACTTTTTTTTTTCATATCTGGTACAATGAGAAGATTCCAGAAGACTTGAGAAATGCCAACATTGTTACAATCGTTAAAAAAGGAGATAAGTCAGAGGGTGGAAATTATCATGGCATTGCCTTGCTATCTACAGCAGGGAAAATTCTCGCCCGTATCCTCTTAAACCGATTACTTCCCCTTGCTGAGGAAATATTGCCGGAATCTCAGTGTGGTTTCAGACCATCCCGCAGGACAAGGGATATGATCTTTGTTGCCCACCAAATCTCGGAAAAATCTCGAGAGCAAAATCAGGACCTGTACATGGCCTTCATCGATTTGACAAAGGCCTTCGACTCTGTCAATCGTGAAGCCCTGTGGAAGGTGCTGGCCAGAATAGGCTGCCCTCCAAAATTTATTATTGTCCTAAGATTTCTTCATTATCAGATGACTGCCACCATTCTCTGTAATGGCCTGGAGATGGATCCTTTTGTCATGAAAACTGGGGTTAAGCAAGGATGCGTTATTGCCCCAATCCTGTTCTCCATCTATTTAGCAGTCATTTTGGTCCTCATTAAAGACCGCCTCCCCATTGGAGTTGACATTCAATACAGAATGGATGGGCAGCTTTTTAATCTTTGATGTTTCCACTCAAAGTCTAAAGTCCTCAGGGCGTCCATTACTGACTTCAGTACGCTGATGACTGTGCCATCCTCGCACACACTGAGAATGACCTTCAGTCCACACTGGATTTTTTTGCAGAAGTTTACCAAAGCCTATGACTCTCACTCACTATTGAGAAGACTAAAGTGCTCCATCAGCCTGCTTCAGGCCTTGCACAAGACCAACCACACATCACCATCGAAGGACAGACTTTGGAGAGAGTTGAGGACTTCTGTTACCTCAGTAGCCAACTTTAGCAAAATGTAAAAACTGACAGTGAGATCCAGCACAGGATCCAGTGCGCAAGTGCTTAAAATTAAAAAATAATTCCTTTGGGAATCTGCTCCGACGCATTTTCACAGACTGTAACCTACGGCAGGACACTAACATCCAGGTCTATGAGACAATTGTTATTCCTAACTCCTTTATAGCTGTGAAACATAAGAACATATAAGAATGGCCCTACTGGGTCAGACCAAAGGTCCATCTAGCCCAATAACCTGTCTTCCGACAGTGGCCAGTGCCAGGTGCCCCAGAGAAAAGGTAATCATCAAGTGATCCATCCCCTGTTGCTCATTCCCAGCTTCTGGCAAACAGAAGCTAGGGACACCATTCCTGCCCATCCTGGCTAATAGCCATTGATGGACTTATCCTCCATGAATTTATCTAGTTCATTTTTGAACCTTGTTATGGTCTTGGCCTTCACAACATCCTCTGGCAAGGAAGTCCACAGGTTGACTGTGCATTGTGTGAAGAAATACTTCCTTTTATTTGTTTTAAACCTGCTGCCTATTAATTTCATTTGGTGACCCCTAGTACTTGTGTTATGAGAAGTAGTAAACAACACTTCCTTATCTACTTTCTTTACATCAGTCATGATTTTGTAGACCTCAATCATATCTCCCCTTAGCCATCTCTTTTCCAAGCTGAAAAGTCCCAGTCTTATTAATCTTTCCTCATATGGAAGCCTTTCCATACCCCTAATCATTTTTGTTGCCCTTTTCTGAACCTTTTCCAATTCCAATATACCTTTTTTGAGATGGGGTGACCACATCTGCACACACTATTCAAGATGTGGGCATATCATTGATTTATATAGAGGCAACATGATATTTTCTGTCCTATTATCTATCCCTTTCTTAATTATTCCCAGCATTCTGTTCGCTTTTTTGGCTGCCGCTGCACATTGAGTGGATGTTTTCAGAGAACTATCCACAGTAACCCAAAGATCTCTTTCTTGAGTGGTAACAGCTAATTTAGACCCCATTGTTTTATATGTATGGTTGGGATAATGCTTCCCAATGTGCATCACTTTGCATTTATTAACATTAAATGTCATCTGCCATTTTGTTGTCCAGTCACCCAGTTTTGAGAGATCCTTTTGTAGCTCTTCGCAGTCTGTCTGGGTCTTAACTATCTTTAGTAATTTTGTATCGTCTGCAAATTTTGCCACCTCACTGTTCACTCCTTTTTCCAATCATTTATGAATATGTTGAATAGGACTGGTCCCAGAACAAACCCCTGTGGGACCCCACTATTTACCTCTCTCCATTCTGAAAACTGACCATTTATACCTACCCTTTGTTTCCTATCTTTTCACCAGTTACCAATCCATGAGAGCACCTTCCCTCTTATCCTGTGGCAGCTTACTTTGCATAAAAGCCTTTGGTGAGGGACCTTGTCAAAGGCTTTCTGAAAATCTAAGTATACTATATCCACTGGATCCCTTGGTCCACATGCTTGTTGACCCCCTCAAAGAATTCTAGTGGATCGGTGAGGAATGATTTCCCTTTACTAAAACCATGTTGACTCTTCATCAACAAATTATGTTCACCTATATGTCTGACAATATTGTTCTTTATTATAGTTTCAACCAGTTTGCCCAGTACTGAAGTCAGGCTTACAGGCCTTTAATTGCTGGGATCACCTCTGGAGCCCTGTACCTATTGGGTTCTGGGAAGTGGGCGGGCGAAGCCCGCCCACTGCTAAAGGATCCTCCCCCCGGCCTAAGGGGAGGACCCACAGGACCTAAAACCCAAATGATTACGGGGGACAACTAACGTAAAAACAGGGACAGGAGTGCGATTAAAGGGTCAAAAGAAGGGAACCTGACGGGGACACCGAGCAGAGAACCCCGGACAGCGCCCACTGCTTCTCAAAGATGTCAAGGGAGCCAGTGGACGCCGCCTCTGGAGCCCTGTAGCGGAGCAGTTACCCCGCTCTTAAGCAGCAAGCCTAGGCTGATTGGGGAAGCAGCCACAGCTGGGCCATGCCCTAATCAGGCCACAGCTGCCCCTGATAAAAGGACTATGAGGCAGGAGCTAGTCACTCTCCCTCCAGCTTCAGAGGGAGAAGGACCTAGCTGCCTGGGAGCTGAGGGCGCAGGCAACAGAGTAGGGCTAGGGAAAGGTGAGAGGAGCTGGGGAGCTCCCACCTGGCAACTCCCCAGGCTGCAGGCCCTGTGCAAGGCCAAACCAGGTACTGGGGATGCAGAGGCTACAGCCCAGGGGTTAGGCAAAGGCAGCAGGTCCAACCCCCCTTTTGCCAATGATGAATGGCTTGTACACTGCAGCCTGCCCCAGTGGAGGTGGGGGGGGTATATGGTGACTGGCAGTAGCAATAGACTGAGGCGAGGTGGGGATAGAGCAGGGGTCTCAAACTCAAATGACCATGAGGGCCACATGAGGACTAGTACGTTGGCCCGAGGGCCGCATTACTGACACCTCCCCCCACCGCTGCCCTCGGCCCCGCCCCCACTCCACCCCTTCCATGAGGCCCCGCCCCTGCCCCGCCTCTTCCCACCCCTTCCCTGCCCCCATTCCAAACCCTTCCCCGAAATCCCCACCCCAACTCTGCCCCCTCCCTGCCCCCAGGGGGTGCAGGAGGGGTGTGGGGTGCGGCAGGGGGCTCAGGGCAGTGGGTTGGGGTGCAAGAGGAGTGCGGGGTGTGGCAGGGGGTTCAGGGCAGGGGGTCAGGGTGCAGGAGGGGTGCAGGGTACGGCGGGGGTTGGGGCGCAGGAGGGGTGCGGCATGGGGCTCAGGGCAGTGGGTTGGGATGCAGGAAGGGTGAGGGGTGAGGCAGGGGGTCGGGGTGCGGGAGGGGTGCAGGGTATGGCAGGGGGTCGGGGTGCAGGGTGCGGCAGGGGGCTCAGGGCTGCAGGAGGGGCTCGGGGGGCAGGATCTGGCCCGGCGTGTACCGGGGGCAGGGCAGGCTCCCTGCCTGCCTGCCTGCCAGCCTGCCTGTCTGCCCTGCCCCCGCAAGAGGCTGGAACGTGGGGAAGGGGGTGGTGGAGGGGCTGTGTGTTTCTGTTGCTTGAGGCACTGCCTCCAGCAGCTCCCATTGGCCGTGGATCCCCATTCCCAGCCAATGGGAGCTGCTGGGGGTGCTGCCTAAAGCAACAGAAACATACATCCCCTTTGCCCCCCCTTCCCCACATTCCAGCCTCTTCCTGGAGCTGTGCAGGGCAGGGCAGGCAGGGAGCGTGCCCTGCTCCCGGTGCACGTCCGGCCGCCGCTCTGGTAAACACTGGGGGAAGGCAGGGGGTCTGCGAGGGGCTCGCAGGCCGCAGAAAATCACCCCGCGGGCCGCGTGTTTGAGACCCCTGGGATAGAGGGTTGGGGGTTTCCTGGGGAGGGGAGACCCAGAGCTGTGGGGGTACTGCAGAGGGCAGAACCCTGGGAAAAAGGGGCACTGGAGTCCAGGAGGGACATGAGGGCCAATGACAGGCGAGATACCGGCCTGCAGAGGGTGCTCCGGAGCTGGAAACAGAACTAATTCCCTAGAGAACCAGCAGGAGGCGCCACAGCGGTGAATTGTCGTCTCGCTACATGTGGTGGAGAATGCAGGCATAGGTGGTCCGCTCCCGATAAAAGGGGCAGGGCAAGGACGGCAGGACTATTGCCCGGAGACTTGAGAGCTAAAGGAAGGGATGGTGGATCCCGGGTATACCTGTGTTTTCTATGCGGAGACCACAGGTGCCATCCCTGGTTGGTCCCTGGTGTCAGCGCCCCGGCGGAAGGGGGCAGATGATATGCAGGGGATCCGGGAGACCCAACAGGGACTCTGGGAGGTGCATTGGGCCCTCCATGAACAGTTGGGCCAGCTGGCGGAGGAGCAGCAGGCCCTGGTAAAGCTCCTCCGGGGGAAGTTTTGGAGGAGCCACCGAGAGCCTGGTCAGAGGCCCGGGGCCAGGAGGCTGGGAACGGAACAAAGGACATGTTATGCCTGTTTAAGGCGATGACATTTAAGACGGGGCTGTCCCTACTGGGATGGGGGTGGGGCGCCTCACCCAGAGAAGAGACGGGGGCAAGTACCTCAGACAGTCCGCCGGGTGAGGTAACCCAGGCGGCTGCTGACATGTTGGGCCTGTGGGCAACAAGACCACATGCGGTGGACATGTCCAGGCCCGACGCGGAGGGTCCAGGTCAGGCCTGGCGAGAGGGCAAGACCCCAGATGGACAACAAGAGACCCAGGGCAGCAAAGAGACATGGACCCTGTTGTAGCTGCCAGACACCGGCCACATTAGGAGGCATTGCCCCCTCAGGGGAACTGAAGGATGGCCGAAGGAGGTGCCTGAGGACCCGGAAGGGCCAAAACTGAGGCAAGGTGAAACGCAGACTGAATGGGCCCAGCAAGAGGCCGGAACCCAGATGGTCGTAGGGCAGGAAACCAAATGGACCCAGACTCTGAGGGTGGAGGGTCCGGGAGACACGGGGCTGAGGGCGCAGCTCAAAGCCGCGGAGCAGGCCTGCCGGAAGGCGGAGGCCAACGCCTGGGAGATGGCCAGAAACTGGGAGGCTTCAGAAAGGAAGTGTGCAGCCCTGGAGGGGTGGCCCTGGAAGGCCAGCTTCAGGGAGCCCAGGCCAAGAGTCCCCCCTTCCCCCAGGGGTGGGGATTTTGAGTGTGGGGGGGTGCAGCAGGGCAGTTACCCCACTCCTAAGCAGCAAGCCTAGGCTGATTGGGGAAGCAGCCACAGCTGGCCCTGATAAAAGGACTATGAGCCAGGAGTTAGTCACGCTCCCTCCAGCTTCAGAGGGAGAAGGACCTAGTTGCCTGGGAGCTGAGGGTGCAGGCAACAGAGTAGGGCTGGAGAAAGGCGAGAGGAGCTGGGGAGCTCACGCCTGGCAACTCCCCAGGCCGCAGGCCCTGTGCAAGGCCAAACCAGGTACTGGGGTTTCAGAGGCTACAGCCCAGGGGTTCGTCAAAGGCAGCAGGTCCAAACCCCCCTTTGCCAATGATGAATGGCTTGTACACTGCAGTCCACCCCAGTGAGCGGGGGCTAGATGGTGACTGGCAGTAGCCATAGACTGAAGCGAGGTGGGGATAGAGGGTTGGGGGTTCCCTGGGGAGGGGAGACCTAGAGCTATGGGGGTACTGCAGAGGGCAGAACCCACAGAAAAAGGGGTACCGGGGTCCGGGAGGGACACGGGGGCCAGTGACAGGCGAGACACCGGCCAGCAGAGGGTGCTCCGAGTGCTGGATGAGCTAATTCCCAAGAGAACCAGCAGGAGGCGCCTCAACGGTGAGTCGTCGCATTGCTACAAGCCCTTCTTAAAAATTGGCGTCACATTAGCTATCCTCCAGTCATCTGGTACAGAAGCTGGTTTAAATGATAAGATACAGAGTACAGTTAGTAGTTCTGCAGTTTCACATTTGAGTTCCTTCAGAACTCTTGGGTGAATACCATATGGTCCTGGTGACTTATTGCGGTTTAATTTATCATTTTGTTCCAAAACCTCCTCTAATGATACCTCAATCTGGGACAGTTCCTTAGATCTGTCACCTAAAAAGAATGTCTCAGGTTTGGGAATCTCCCTCACATCCTCAGCCGTGAAGACCTAGTCAAAGAATTCATTTAGTTCCTCTGCAATGGCCTTATCGTCCTTGAGTGCTCCATTAGCACCTCGATTGTCCAGTGGCGCCACTGGTTGTTTAGCAGGCTTCCTGCTTCTGATGTACTTAAAAATAATTGCCATTACTTTTTGAGTCTTTGGCTAACTGTTCCTCAAATTCTTTTTTGGCCTTCCTAATTGTATTTTTACACTTCATTTGCCAGTGTTTATGCTCCTTTCTATCTTCCTCACTAGGATTTAACTTCCACGTTTTAAAGATGCCTTTTTATCTCTCACTGCTTCTTTTACTTTGTTGTTTAGCCACGGTGGCTCTTTTTTGGTTTTCTTACTATGTTTTTTAATTTGGGGTATACATTGAAGTTGAGCCTCTATTATGGTGTCTTTAAAGAGTTTCCATGCAGCTTGCAGAGATTTCACTTTTGGCACTGTACCCTTTAATTTCTGTTTAACTAACCCCCTCATTTTTGTGTAGTTCCCCTTTCTGAAATTAAATGCTACAGTGTTGGGCTGCTGTGGTGTTTTTCTGCCACAGGGATATTAAATTTAATTATATTATGGTCACTATTACCAAGCAGTCCAGCTATATTCACCCCCTGGACCAGATCCTGTGCTCCACTTAGGACTAAATCAAGAATTGCCTCTCTTCTGGTGGGTTCCAGGCCCAGCTGCTCCAAAAAGCATTTAAGGTGTCAAGAAACTTTATCTCTGCATCCTGTCCTGAGGTGACATGTACCTAGTCAATATGGGGATAACTGAAATCCCCCATTATTGACAGCACCTCAAGAGTCTGGAGAAGTACCGCCAATGATGCCTCCGGAAGATCCTTTGCATCAAGTAGGAAGATCACTGCACTAATGCCAGCATCCTCATTGAAGCTAATGTAACCAGCATTGAAGGAATGATCCGCACTCGCCAACTCTGCTGGGCTGGACATTTTGTGCTGATGCCAGACTCTCGCCTCCCCAAACAAGTCTTCTACTCTCAGCTCACCCATGGTCAGAGATCCCGTGGTACTCAGAGGAAATGCTACAAAGACACACTGAAAGCGCATCTCAAGAAAACTCACGTGGACATCACAAGCTGGGAAGAGCAAGCCACCAACCGACCCCAATGGCACTACATCCTCTCTCAGGCAGTAGCCCGCTTTGAGGAGAAGTGCCTTGCCCTCGAAGCTGAAAAGAGAGAGAGAAGGAAGGAAAGAAAAAGAACTTTCTCCCAGCAGGCAGCTGACCCATCAGGCAACATCTGTACCTACTACAGGCAAATCTATGGTTCCAGGATTGGACTCCTGAGTCTTCTCAGGACCAGGGCCAGCTCCAGGGTTTTTGCTGTCCCAAGAAAGAAAAAAAAAAAAAAAAAAGCCGTGATCGCGATTGCGATCTGTGGCAGTAATTCGGCGGGAGGTCCTTCGCTCCAGAATACTACTAGTATTCTGTCAGGACAGCATCTCTCAAAAATCGCTTGGTGCAGAAACATCACAGCTCCCATATATGTCTGTTCTCAGTGATATCTAGTGCACAAGGCTGTTTGTAGACGGCTGACTGGTTATTTCTGGAAAAATTCTAAATGGGTCCAATCCTGAGTCCTTTATTCTGTTTCTACTCAGTCTGTTCAATGCAAACTCACATTACAGTCAATAGCTGCCTGCCTGAGTAAGGAACCCTGGGTTTGGCCCTATGAGCTGGCCCTACACCTCTATCCAGGGAAGATGGGGATTAGTGACAAGAATGGACATAACTATAAGGGCCATGGAAAGACTCCTCCTCCTCTCCAAGCTTCAGCACAGGCATGTGGAACTACCCTGCCAGCACAGCAGGGGTTAAAGGGAGCCTTTGGCCCCAGCTAGGCCCACCCTGTTATACCTGCATCCAATGCCAGGCCTGAGGGGGAGAAAAGGAGAGAGCCTGGCTCAGCTGACTGGTGAAGAGGCAGGAGCTATCCGCCTCCCTACCTGAGGGGAAGGGTCACTAGCCTGCCAGCCGAGGCAGCCAGCAGGGAGTAAGCACTGTCTCCCCAGCCAAAGGGGGACTGTGGAGGAGACCTAGGAGCCTCTGGCAACTGAGGTAACTGGGTGACTGAAGCCCAGAGACATTGTGGGGTTCAGTCTCACCAAACTTACAGCTGCCCCACCTGAAGGAGCCTGGGATCGCAGCATGAGGCCACCCAAGATCCACGAGAGGGCGCTATGGGATACAAGCCACCCAGCGAACGGGACTAGAGGGGCCATGCCCCAAACAAAAGGGACAGTGGTAGGAAGTAGCCCAGGGCAGGGGATTTAGACTCCCTGCTGGGAGGCCTCCCCTATTCAGGGGTAGATGCATGCAGGACTCTGGGCTGGGACCCGGTGGAGAGGGAGGGCCTGGGTTTCCCTACCCCACTGCCTAAAAGACTGAGCCAAATTGACCTTGAAAACCAGGGGATGGAGGTCAGGGGCACCAACCACTAGGTTGCCCGGCCCTTCAAGCGCCTTGTTACAAACCCAAACTTTATTCCCACTGCAAACGTGCAGCTCCAGCTGAGATGCAGGCGCAGTGTTACAGAAAGATGCACAGAAGGGACTTTTGCTCTCATACCCCTTTGTTTGTGTGCAGCTCCCTCCTCCTGGCGAGGTTCAGACAAGAGGGACTCCCTGCTGTGCACTTGCTAGGTGTGCAGCACAAGGCATTGCAGTTGTTATTACCAGGTTAGGAAATTTACATTGGTGAAGGTCAATGTGTTTTCTGAAGAGTTTAAAAGTCCTGGCAATGAATTTTTGTAAAGTTCCAGCCCACCCCAGCTTTTTTATTTTTTAAAAATACAAAGAAATTGCATACAACCCCTCCCCCATGTGAAGAGCGTATAGATGTTTGTCATTGAAACACTCAAAATCCAGGAAAGGGTTGAGATTAAACACTGCCCTGAGCTCCCATCGCCAGGGGGAGCTGCTAAAACTATTGGAACTATAGGAAAATATTCTACTCTTCCTTGTGCTATGTCAGAGGAAGATATTATTTCTACTAAATGTTAAGAAGAGATAAATTAAAACTAAAACTTATAATGGGTCTGTAGTTGTAATGTTAACTATTGAGTCACAACAAATGTCTCATTAACATGATATTCCTGTGCTGTGTAGGGTTGAGGTATATTTTTGGCTGAGCTCTCTATGCTATGCCAGATCCACTGGGTATCAGAGGTTTTGAAATTTTCTATTACTGGTTGGTCCAAAATGTGAGAAGTAACAGAGCAGAGAGGGGAGTGCTCTCGGCTAAATCTAAATCTGGCCAAGCTGGGAGAATCCGCCCATTCCTCGGTCACCCTCTGAGGATGGCAAAGGGGCTACATAAATGCCCCACTCTCTGTACCTCTGTGGTTGGGTGTCTGGGTCTGGATTTTGGCATGAGTGTAACATTTTCAAAAGTGCCTCAGCGACTTAGGCTCCTAAGTGACATTTTCCTTTTCCATTTTCTTTCCTATCTGCATTTTTAGACCCATTCAGAGGGAAAGGGAAAGGAAAGCCGTGGCATTAAAATAACTGGTAATGAGATAATGAAAATGATTCAGTCACACAGGGGGCTCCTCAGTGGCCAGTGACATGAACCGTAATAATTACAGCTGAGTAATAACAATCATTACAGGACTTACTCTGATTTTTGTTCATTTCTCGTTAGGGTCACAGGCACACAATGCCCTCGTGGTTCAAGCCCTTTTGTCTCAGGGGATTTGCCTTTCAGGACTGAGCTGGCTGATTCTTACCTGAACAGGTCACTCCAGCATCCTCTCCATGACTGCAGGAAAACACTTCCCGTCTCACGTTCCCGCAGTGCCAGAGAGCAGACTCGGTACCACGACAGGCAACATTAACCAGCCAAATTTTTCCAGATCCTGCTCCAAAATGAGCTGAGCCAGGGGCACTGACAGCATCTCCACATCCCAGGTGCTTACAGACAACCCCAGCATCTGCCATGTCCCAGCCATCATCGCACACCGTCCCCCACTGATCCTGGTGTTTAACCTCCACTCTCCCGGCACAGGGGCTGCCTCCATCCACCAGCCTCAGCTCCTCAGCACCTTCAAAGAGAGACACAGAGCAGGGTCAGAGCGAGCAGGGAGACACCCCCCCCCCAGCATTATCACAGCAGAGTCCGCACCCGGCAGCAGGGGATCCGCGTCCAGAGCCAGGAGAACGGGACATGCCCAGAGCTGCCTCATGGCGCCACCTTCTCACGTCTCAGGGCCTCACACTCGGGGCTGTCAGTGCTGCAGCTTTCACCATTTTATCTCCACTCTGGCGATTTGGGGTGTTTTTAACCTGTCTCGTGAGAACACGATGAAAGGCACCAACTCACGGAGTTTCCCTTATTCCAAATGGCGCCATCTCTTGTCACAGTGTCACTAGGGCTGAAGCCAGTGAAATGCCACCATCTCCCTACAGTCTGTCGGCATGTGGGAGTGAGGCCGCCCTGAATAAAGCTGGCTGCCACTTCCCACTAAAGCCCGTGGGGAACAAGACTGTCTCTGTGTGGCTGAGGGGGCTGGAGAGGACCCAGGGACTGTGATGGGCAGCAGAGACCCAGTGAAAGGAGGATGGTGAGAGTGAGGGGAGCAGGGCACTTGGGGGACAGGAGTCAGATTCAAGGCTTGCAAGGGAAGGGGGTGCAGGTGCTGTGTGGGCCGGAGGGAGGGGTGGGGAGGAGGTTCTGGAGCAGGGGGAGGAAAGAGGGTGGAGAAGGGAGAGTCTGTAGCAGGAGGCAGGAGGGACAGAGGGGAGGAGGGTCTGGAAATGGGGGTAGGAAGGGGCAGGAGTGAGGAGGTGGGTCTGGGGTGGGAACGGGAAGGAGCTCAGAAAGTAGGGGCAGGAGGGAGAAGTGGGGAGGGGAGGGGTGTCTGCAGAGGGAGTTAACAGGGAAGCAGTAGAGAGGGACAGAAGGGAGGGCAGGGGACAGGGAGCTGAAATTGAGGCAGGAGGGAGGAGTGGAGACGGAGCACAGGGTCGTCTGGAGGGAGATAAGGGAGCATGGGGCTGGAGGGGGTTATTGAGCAGGGGGTAGGAGGGAGGGGAGGAAAAGGGGGTTTAAAGAAGGGTGTCTGCATGGAGAAGTGGAGAGAGGAGGGGGTCTGGAGTGGGGGACAGGAGTGAGAAGTGAGGAGGGGGTGAGGATCCAGGTAGGAGAGTGAGAGAAGGGAAGGGAGAGAGCAGAGAGGGGGCAGAAGGATGCATGGGGAGAAGAGGGGGGAAGGAGGAGGTGGGGGGGAAAGGTGATCATGTGTAGGGCGAGGAGGGAGGGGGTCTGAATCAGGGCAGCAAGAGGGTGAGGAGGGGAGGGGTGTGGAGCAGAGAATGGGAGTGAGCAGAGGTAGCCTGGAGCAGGGGCACATGGGGGAGTGTTGGGGAGGATGGAGGGTGGGTCTGGTGCTGGTGGACAGAAGATAGGGGAGCGGTTCTGGAACAGGGGACAGGAGGGAGTATTGGGGAGGGGAATGGAGTCTGGAGTAGGCAGGGGATGGGGTCAGGAGTGGGAGGGGCAGGAGAGAAGGGGAGGAGAGGGGAGGAGGCTCTAGATTGTGGGGTGTGCTTCACTATCTCAGGTAGAGAAGCTGCAGGGTGGTGTGGGGTGAGCCAGGGAAGTGTTGCTGTTTGCAAATGGCTAAATCAATCCTGTTGTGTTACGGTGACATTATAGCTGATGTGAATGGTTGAGGTCTCCAGTATCTCTGTCTGTAACTCACCCCTGAACAGTAACAGAAGTTCTGTGTGCGAGTGTGAACCATGCTGCATGAATTAGCTCAGTGGCTGTCAACTATTTCTCAGCCAGTCCTTCGTCTGTCAGAGGAACTGAACCAGGAGGGGAGAGCGAAGGCAGTGCTGGGCAGTGGACGGCAGTTCCCATCTCAGGGGTGAGGGGAGGGTAAGCGCAGTCTCCAGCTGAGCCGCCAGGGGGAGCCGTGAAGTTTGGGTGCACTAAAGGGTGACTTTTCAGCCTGCGATTCTCACCCCCACGCTGGCAGAAGAGTAGAGGTGAGTTCTACAGTCCATAGACAGACTGAGTAACATAATGGGATGGTTTTTATAACCTCGTAATTTTTGTTCTGTGGAGCTTGGCATTACAGCCTTGTGCTCCCTACTGGAGCTTCCTCTCCCCACCTGCCCCAAACATATCCCTCTTCTATCGGTCTCTTCCCACCCTCCTCCCCTGGGCTCTTCCCCCTCCTCTTCTCCCCTTTCTACCTGGCCTCTCTGACCTGCATGTACAGGTTGCTCCTTCCCCAGATGAGCAGCAGACTCTGCCCCCACTTCCTGCCATTGGCTTTTCTCCCAGTAGCTCTGAGTTCCACCCCCTGCCCCCAGTTGTCTCTAAAGTTTTTTGTATCTCTGGGGGTTGTGGAGAGGCAAAGCTGGCTGCTGGGAGGGAGGCAGCTAACAGGGAATGTGAGGAGCGGCCACTGCCTGCCACACAGTCCTGGGATATTAGCTGGGAGAACTGGTGTGAAGAGCCAGGACTGTCCCTGTGACTGGGAGCTAGTACGGGCATCATTACAATGCCCATGAGTTACGGCTACATGCAGAGTTCCACTGTGACCCCTGGAACAGGCTGGCTGCAGCAGTGGATCGCTGAGCCGGGGACACCATGTTTATGGAGCCTCCATGGAGCTCAGAGAACAGTACAGTTCACACCAGTACATGGTCAGACCATCCTGCTCCTTTAATGCCAAGGAAATACAAAACGATCACTTTGCTGCAATCCACAGGGGTGTTTATTCAGGTATGACTCACTTCAGTGTAGTCCCACAGGCAACCCATGGGGCCTGGTCTGCACTAAGAAAAAAGGGACTTTTTTTCAATGGAGTTAACTCAGTGATGTTCACTCGTGGCAGGACCCAAGGCTGTAACTCTGCTCTAGCTAAGTGCACACACAGTTCTGTTTCCCTGCACACAGTAGAAACTAACAACTGTCGGCAGTTTCCTTGTTCAGAAATCCTCCAGCTACCCCTCCAGTGAGCTCCAACAGGCTTTGTTTCTTTTCTGCTTCCAAGGTCCCGATCACAACTCCTTCTACTGGCTTCTCCCTCCAACAGACACAGTCTGACGCCAGTATCCTGCCCCTGCACTGGCAACAATGGAAACCCCGGGCTTAGCTCTGACCTACCCATGTGCCTAGTGCCTTTGGCAGTAGCTCCCACTGTTTGCAGCTGTTTTTACTACATAAAGGATCTTGATTGCTCCGTCTGTTGAGCCTAAAAGAGAGTTTTCACCCTGCCATTGGCTTTCATGAGGTCGGTGATTGTCTTAGGATCGAAGCCTCCCCGATGGCAGCCATCAGCACCTTTCAGGATAACAATCACATTTATATTGTACCTATCATATACTGGCTCCACTTCTGTGGCCCAACTTGGAATAATGACCCCACCCAGCACTCTGAACATTGGGGAAGTTCAGATCTTGATCTGGGAGTTAAACCTGTGGCTTTGGTCCGTCCCTGATATTTTCTCATTTGTTTGCCTGGACCCCACATCATTTTACAAATTTGTTTTCCCACAAAATGTAAATAGGTCAATAATTGTGAAACACGATCTTCTGGCAAAGACTGACTTGGCCTCTACTCAGGGCTCAGGGGGGAAAATTGCGGCACTGAGGGAAAGGGAAAAGTAGCTACATGGGGTGATATTCCCTATATTGTAAACACTCCTGAGTCACTGTGTCTGTGTCATGTGAAGCAAACTCAAATTTCCAATAGAAAATAAAAAATATCAAAGGGATGATGCACATTTCCTCATCAATTCAACAAAAATACACTGAGCTGAGCATGTGCTTGGGATCACTATATGACGTTCTCCTACAAGTAACTGGAGAGTATTTTATGCTCCCCCATGTCACTGTGTCTGCATCATGTGAAGCAGTCAAATTTCCCATAGAAAAGAAGAAATATTCAGAGGATGATAAACATTTACTCATAAATCCAACAAAAATACACTGAGCTGAACATGTGCTTGGCATCACTGTATGACACCATCCCACAATCATGCAGTAATTTATCCCTCACATGATAACAATTATCAGAGGGGTAGCCGGGTTAGTCTGAATCTGTAAAAAGCAACAGAGGGTCCTGTGGCACCTTTAAGACTAACAGAAGTATTGGAGCATAAGCTTTCGTGGGTGAATGCCCGCTTCATCAGATGCAAGACCCACTGATGATAACAATTGTCCATCCTCTGCAATGTCAGTCTGATCACCAGCAGTCACCACAGAATCCCCTGCTTTTCGGTCATGTACAGCTGTGTTATGGCCTCTAACCCCAGCACATTATATTTGAACTTCTTGGAAATCTGAAATATAAACTCCAAGGAACCTGCTGGACGGTTTGGTTTGCTCAGGATTTTCTGGGTACCAGCCCCCTAATCACTGCACAGTTACTGAGCTGTCTGTGAAATATACATTAGGGAAGGTTTTTCTCTAAGACAATAATTTAGATGGACATTTCTGATCATCAACTTCAGGGTTAGTTTCTCAGGCTGGCACAGCAGCACATCGGGTTCCCATGAACCAGCTACTGCTGAGCAGTTCACTGCCCTGCCAGTCACATGGATCATTCTCATCCTATTAATACCAGCCCAACAGGTTCCAACCACTGTATTATTTGAATCATAACTGGGTCCCACATTCGATTTTAATCCTATTGCTAATCAGTTTTGGAGTCTTTGGGCCAGATTCACTTCCCAAAATGCACCAGCACTTGCTGAGGTACCCCATGATCTGCCCCTCCCCTTCATTGCTGTTAAGTCTGCCTGGAGCTGGGACACAGCTTGGCAAGGAGCCTGCAGCCCCCTCTGTGCTGGAGGAACGAGAGCAGCCCTGAAACTGGGCAGGGGCAGCCTTCAGGGAATGAAACCAATGTGTCCGTGAAAGGCACCAATACAGCACCTCTGCCATGCAGCTTGTGCTGGTCGGGCTTCTCTAGTCTCCAAATAGGATTCAAAGCTTCTCCTCTCCAGCAGAAACCCTGGGGGAGGGAGGCAGGGCTCATGCAGGATAAATCTTCCTGCTGGCAGAGCTTCCGGTACCTCCATGGGCACAGGGCTTTGCACACTGCACCCCAACACATGCACACACCCCTTCCCTGGGAGGAATCGGCTCTGGGTTTATTTGGATAAATCCTGCTCACTTCAAAATTGCAAAACTTCTACTGGCTTCAGTGCATGAATGGGGGAGTGAGGAGCCAAGACTTGGCCCTTGGAGCTGTTGGATTCAGTACCAAACAGACATTTCTGTTGGATCCCAAATTATTGATGTATTTATTGGGATTTAAAACACTAAAGCGATGCCCAGCCAAGACTGTTGGCACCCGGACGACATTGATAACACACTCAAATCCCAGCAGCATGAAGTGGCCATTTCAACAGGAACTCAGCCAGCCAGACACCTACAGAAACTCCTTCCCACCCATTTCTCATTATGTTACGCAGGGCCTGGGTTCTTCCCACCCCCAAACAAGTGTCTTTTGCAGTGTGCCCAGAAGGTCACCAAATTTGGGCTATTTTGGCCCAAACCGGACAACAAGTTTCAGAGTCCTGGAGGCCTCACGAGAACACCCTCCCAGCCACCCCTCTCCTTTATAAAAAGGGGGAACCAGCTTAGGTGCCCCTGCTAACCAGAGCTGTGGCAGTACGACACGGGGAGAGAGGTGATCCCTCAGGGAGGCCGGTCCCAGGACATTTAGGTCTTTATAAATACTAACCAACACCTTAACCTCCACCCAGAGCTGGGCAGCCAGTGCAGATCCTGCACCATGACTGTAACATGCTCCTAGCAAGATGTGCTGATCAGTGAGTTGCTTCCGTTTGCACCAGCTTTGTTCTCTGAATGGTTCTAAGGTGCAGCCCCACATTAGGATCATTTGAATAGTCCAATCTCAAGGTAACAAAAGCCTCGGTAACAGTGGTAAGTTCCAATCCCAAAAAGAAAAGTCACAACCTCCTAGCCAGGCACCGATGGTAAAAAGTGGACTTTAAAAGTTACCACCCTAGTTCCAGTTAACCCAGCTCCCCTGGTGAAACACAGAAGAGACTTACCTGCTATGTCCTGAATTGTGAGGAGAAGAAGCCACAGCACCGAAGTGGAGAGATGTCCCTTCATTGCCAGCCTGACTTGCTGTCCCCCCTCTCAATGCACTGGCTGCTCCTAAACACCTGCCAGGGCTCCTCTGTGTCTGACAAGTGACAACAAAGCAGTGGAAGGGAAATATATAGAATCAGAGGCTGGCATCAGCTGCGTGAAGGAACCAATAGCAAACCCACCTGCCTTTTTAGTTATTATCAGTGTTTTTATCTGTGACTTTATGCAGCTAAAACATCCAATAAAACTCGAAAGCAACAAACATCACCATATATGAGTGATGAGCCCCCTCCTGATGTCAGCTTTACCACAGCCTCAGATCATCGGGTAACCCCCAATCTCCGGTGAGGGAAGGAAAAGTTCTGTACAAATTGTATCCGTGCTGTTTCTCACCCTGATAGATTTTATATCGTATTAAACATGAATTGGGAGACATTAGAGGCTGGTTATTTTATAAACTAGGAAAGAAATCCCTTGTGCCAAAGGTGATCATTACAAGACCAATTCCCAGTAAAGGACATGCCCAATTGTAGACAAGGACAACTCACTAGAACCAGGTTGTGTCACTCAGATCAGCTTTATAGAAGAAGAATTACTCAGCCGCATCTGAAATATTGACAGTTCTTCTACTAATAGACCTTGGGGCAGGGGTGAAAGTGGGCCGGTATGACATACTGGTAAAAAGTGGCTGCCAGTACCAGCCCATATGCAGCTGACGTTCATTGCCCCTTTCCCCCAACCCCTGCAGGCTGCCAACATGGGGGGGGGGCAAAAGGGGCAGCTACCCTGGGGCTGGTGATTTAAAATTTAAATCTCCATCGGAGCCCCGGGTGGCGCGGGCCAGGCAGCGTAGATGCGCTGGCTGGAGTAGGCTGACCCCCAACCGCGCCCCTTCTGCCCAAGGCCCAGCCCCTTCCAGGGGCCCGGCTCTGGGCCCCCGTACTGGTAAGTGCTTAATGTTACTTTCACCCCAGCCTTGGGATTTCCTGCCTAGACCATGATTCTTAGTGATAGAGGCAGAGCTTAGGGCTTTCTGAGTAGGCCATGACCCTCTCATGCAGTAGCAGGATGTCCCACACACACCATGCCCATCAGTGCTGTCAGCAGGAGGAGGGATCATAGGAAACAAGTTTACTTGATTCATGGGACAGAGACAATTCAAGGAACAGGCACAAGGCACAGGGCATATAGCACAGAATAATGACTGGCTGGCACCACAGCTACCTCCTGGTCTTCCTCAAGAGAACTGTTACAAATACGTGGATTAAGGGAAACGTCTTTAACTCTTTACCTTTGCATTTTCTCCCATGCTGCCCTTTCTGTATGGAGAAAACTCCCTGAGAAAATCCATGCAGCCAACACCTGATCCTCCTTCGAATCCCTCCTTGAGACTCTGCTCTGTTGTGATTCAGGAAAAACACTTGACAGAGAATGACTAGCTTGGCAGGGGAGGAGGTGGGGCTGTGCCTCTTCCCCTTCCTTCCCTCTCCTTATTTTTACCAACCTCCCAGTCCCAATCCTGCCATTCCCCCTCACTCTGCCCTCCCACTACTTAAGCAAACAGTAATGACAAAACAGGAAATTGCACCAAAATAATATAAGGACCCTACTGTCAATCAAAAGTTAGCCTCACCCCTTGACCCCTGCCCACCTGTCATGGGAAGTCCTGCACCTGTGGGTATTACTTCTGGTGTCAAGCCGGACACATGACTGGAAGCAAGGTGTGTCATGTGACCCCTCTAAGAACTCCTCCCACTGCCCTCTACCAATCAGGATGGGTTTTCGCCCCCTCAGGACCACCCTGAAAGGCAATTTTATGAATCGGGGGGAGTTCCAGGGCGGGATGATCCGTGCAGAAGTGGGTCATGTGACCCTTCTTAGAACTCCTCCCACCACCCTCTACCAATCAGGAGGGGTTTCAGCTGCAGGGGACCACTCCTGAGAGGATATTTGACCAATCGGGGAAGTTCTGGGGTGGGGTGACCCATTTGGAAATGATTCGTGTGACCCCTCTAAGAATTCCCCCCAATGCCCTCTACCAATTGGGATGGGTTTCGGCTGCAGAGGACTGCCCCGAGAACAGATCTGACCAAAATAGGGCAGGTTCTGGGGTGGGATGAACCGCCCAGAAGAGGGTCATGTGACCCCTCTAAGAACTTCTCCCACCACCCTCTGCCAATCAGAGCACAGTACCACTACCCCATAAGTCCCAGCTCTGGTAGAAGAGTCCATCTCTTACCAAGAATGCACGTTTTAGAACGCGTGGAAATGCTGAGAGGAAACATGGACTTCTTCACCACCCCCGTAAAAACTTCAGCCTTTGTTTTAGCCCCGAGGGACTTCGACCATCTGTGGAGAAAGCTCTACATCAGTGAAAGTTCTGAGGAGGAGGAGGAGGAGTGAGAGACCAAAGGGAACCCTTTGGCCCAGCCGTTGATGGATACATCAGAACCCGATCCCGAAACCCAACTGCCCGTGAGACACTCCAATGAGTGTGCTGGCCTCTCGTCGTCCACCCCACTGGAGGAAGAAGGCGAACACAGCTCGGGGAGTCACCGGCAGACAAAGTGAACAGAAAAGATGTTGCTCAGGTAAATGAACAATTTAGAAGTAACGTTAGAGGATGTGCGTGTGTGTGTGTGTGTGTGTGTAATGAAGTTGTGTAAATCTAAAAACAAGCAGTTGGAACTTACACTTGTTTCTTTTCTGAAAAATCCCTCGACAGCTCAACGATACCTTTCTAGAGGACCCGGAGGCCCTGGACACCATTGCATCAAGCAGCAAAGACGAACTGGGCCCACCTTGTTTTTGCTCAAAGCCGATACAAATCGTTGAAGAGGACTCTGAGGATGATGGCTATGAGGAGTTTAGGAGGGGGCTTGGCACGGAACTAACTGAGTCAGTGCCACGTCATGAGCATAAAAATGTCATGCAGACTATTGTACGTGTTGCTGTTTATGCTGTCCTTAATCAGTATCTTAGGGAAAAGCTTTTTGAAGATTGTGAGGGCTGTGTCATAGATGCACCAGGCCAGCAGCACCATGACTGTGTGGCTTGGACTTCAATGGATATAAACTGCAAGCTCTGGGGCTTGTGTGCTGAGCTGTGTTTGGAAAGCTTATTCAACACTATTTTTGCCATAGGTGATGCTGTGCTTAACTCAAGAACTTTAGTGCAAGGAGTGGCCTTGATAAATGCTGTGCAATTCAGTGGAAACCCTGACCGGTTTTAAAGAAAATGACCAAACCGGAAGATGCCTGCTTACAGCGTTATATTGACGGTCTGGTCCACACAAAAAGTTACAGAACCCTGCTTAAGAAAAAGACTATTTGTAAGAAATCTAAAAGGATTAAGTTAGAGAATGGTGAAGGGACAAACATGCGATATAAAACTTGGTAGCTGTAAATAAAAAAAAAATCTATTGAAAAGGGCTTTGTGACTACTGTGTTTCTGTTTAAATTTTTAAGGTCTCTGTGGCCCTTAAGTGAGCTAAAAGTTTTAATGGAACATCTTGGTTTGTTTTCAAGGAGTTGTATGTCTTAAATTAAAAAAAAAATAGTTTGTGAGAACCTAGTTCTTGTGTCTTTGTGTAAAAGAGACCCATTTACAGCAAAATGCAGAAATGTATGTTGTAGAATCTTGGGGGGGGGACACCCTAAAAATGTGTTTACAATTTAAAAAAAAACAGGGATGGTTCAGACACGTGTTTGAGTACAATGGAGTTGACCCACCGTGTTGAACTGAATGGTTTTAATCACACCCCCACTGAATAGCCAGGGTGACTGAGATTATCCGTCCTTGTTGCCATCAGGGTTAATCATATTAGTGATCGGTAATTAAATTTGATGGGTGTACACCCACAGTAAGGGAGGTGGGTGGATGAGGATGGTGAGCTCTGAGTAATATGAAATGAAATAAAACCTCAGGAGTTTGCAGACGCTATTGGACAGTTTAAATATAACTCCAGGAGTTTGTAGAATGCTATGGGTCACTCTTTCTAGCAACTCAAAGTCATTAAAATAATATATTTAAAAAATAAACAAGGGTCTAACCCCAAACTGAAATGTTTCAAGGGTTCACAAACCTCCACCATACTTTAGAACAAACATTTGCTCTAAAGACAATCAAACATTTAAAAGCTCTGGGTATTTGTAGGGTGCTTACTATGGTTGTGATACACCCATTTTATTTCAAAAACAACCCCCAAACTTTAAGCATGAAAGAAACATGTTTAAAAAACAAACAAACAAGCCCCAAGACATTCATTGATATCTGCAAGGGGCCCCCACTTGGGAATGGGGTACAGGAACATTAAGGATTGTTGTGTTTGGTGATTTACTGGTTTTTCATTGAAACAGAAAAATGTGTTTTAACTAAAAGAAAAAAAAATAGCCTAAAGCAGCCCAGTTGTGCAGACAACTTAATTCCCCCACCCCAGATCACAAAAGGGAATGTTCAGGGAGAGGTGCCTAAAGTCCTTAAGTAGCTATTAATTCAGAGTTGTGGTGATCGAATCAACCTGCTAACTACAGACTTCTGAAGTCTGTTTGAAACAAAGAGTTAGGATGGTATAAAAAAACCTCAGTTTTTTGGAGACTGTCCTCTATCAACTGAAACTATCTTGAATTGAATTGCTGCTGGACTGCAAGAGGAGGTATGCTTCCTGTTTTTAACTCTGAAAATATATATTGTATTGTCACTTTTTGGCCATGCTGTCCTTACTAAATAGTGGTACCTATCTTCATTGCAGTGTGATCTGTTTAGTGTGGAACCAGTCACTTTAAGCTGCATTTTACCACCAGGCCAATGTAAAAACCAAAACCCATTTTTAACTATAGTTGTGCTTAATACAGTTAAATTAAAAAACTGCAAACTGATGGTATGGTGTGTTTCAAACTAACAGAGTGTTTTTCTGTGCAAAATGGTTTTTAAATGCGGTTTGGTTTTTATTCAGCAAAAAAAAAAAAGAGATTTTTTTTTAAATATGGGGTTGTTTGTCCTCTTAAAAGAGTTGGCTTTAATGTTTAAATTGTTAGTGATTCAGCGGCCTAAGCTAGACATAAGTGTGGGTGTTTAAAAAAGTATTTTGTTGCAAACTGTTGGTTTGGTGTTTTAAACTGGTGGTGTGTGTATGTGCGTGTGTGTGCATGTAAAACATAGGTGGCTTTTAAAAAAAAAAAGTATATGACTGCAAACTATTGGTTTGGTGTGTTTCAAACTAACGGGTTTCTGTGCAAAATGTGTTTTAAAATAGATTTTAAAAGTTGGTTTTTAAAGCAATTTGTTTTTTATTCTGCAAAATGAGATGTGTTTTTAAAAAGTGTTTGTGTGTGTGTGTTTGTTTTTTTTAAGTGGTAGAAATAAACTCAAAACCCGTGTTTGTTGTACAGCTGGAAATAGATTATTTTGTTTTAAATCTATGACTTTTTTTAAATAGAAAAACACCCTAATGAGAATTTTATTTTTTAAGTTTAAAAGACAATTTCATGTTTTTTATAATAATAATGTTGTCTGCTCCACAGTACGGTCAAAGCATGAGAGATCCTTAGACCAGAGGGTAAACAAGCTCAATAGAAAAAGGAAAGAGACAGCTGAAAAGGAAAATTCACCAGCATCAGTGACTGATGCATGGATGAAGCCCAGTAAATATATTTTGCTTATTGGTTTGGTTGTTTTATGAGGTTGTGTATTTTAAGTAAATACATAGGTGTGGGTGAGAAAGATGGTAAAGTTAAGTTTTGTAAAATGTTTTTTTCCTCCTAATCAGGCATGTGCAGCTCTCCTGACAATGCTGTAGTCAGAGCTACAGGGACACCTCCACCAGAATGGCTAAAGAACCGGGAATCTGCTTTGAGATCTTTAACAACGCCAACACAAAACAGCACAAGAGTGCAGATGAAGCATCAGAGCAGTCTAAACCTCATATACGTCAAACTGAAGGACAAAACACTCTGGTAAAAAACAATCATGCAAACACAACTCCAGTTTCCAAGCAGCCACCACCACACCAAGCCCTGAGAAAACTGTGAGCGAAAACACCAATATTCACAAACCCGGAGCACGTGCTCTATGGGTTGTGAGTAAAAAACCAAGGACTGACAAACCATTCTCCCAACACCATAAGCTCATCACAGCTCCCCCATATTCTAGTATTTTGGAAAATATGATGCTTCGTTCAGAATACTGGTGGACACTGTATCCTCAGGGGTTCTAAAAGAAAGAAGAGCTGGAAACTACATCAAAAATGCAAAAGCTCTTGCAGGTGACTTTTTGAAAAATATTTCAATTTTTTTCGAAAGGGTAGCTCTGAGCAGGCATGACTATTCATGGAAAGGGTAAAAGGGGCACCCTGAAGGGTACACATCAGCTAAGGTGTAAACAAAAGGGGGGACGGCGCTTGGGGGATAAACAGACAGCTGCCAAAAAGTTCCAGGCCAGGGTCGCTGTAAACATTTTGAAAAAGACTGAAGAGGTAATGAGGAAAAAAACAAAAAGAGATGCCCCCTACTGGAGGTTCTCAAACTGGCTCATCTGAAAATGGGGAGGTGGAATCCGACCTGCAGTGTGGTGGTGACTCTCATGCAGAGTCTGATTTAGAAAATTCCCCAGAAGGCTGTCTAGATGGGTCCCTGTCTACTCCTAATGACCGTCATGGAGGCCCCTCGGAGTCTGACTCTCAAATAGCATCTGACGTAGAAGATGCCGCTGATGGTGCCTTAGAGGAACCCCCAAGTAACCCTGAAAATGCAGAGGTGTATATGGAGAGAGTGAGAAGTTGGCAATGTGAATTACCTAGATTTGGGGGTTGGTGTATTGTGAGGAATTTCGTTTTGTCAATCTTGAGTGAATAAATTCAGCTCAGCAGGTTGCTGAAGCCATACACAGGGGGATACAGTTAGTTCTCGATGATGTTAATGGTAGGATAGGCCCTGATGATTATGTTCAGTTATGTTTAGAGAGCCATAATTTAACTAACCCTTTCTTTTCGGCCAGAAGAATGAGGGATGAGCTGTCTGATGAGGATTTCTTCAATCAGACCGATGTTGCATCTCGTTGTGACAGTTGTAAAAAACAGGGGTGGGGGCAGTCGTAGAGTTTTAAATTCTATCCTCAGTAGTCAAATCATCCATAAAAAGAGACAGTGTTTAGTAGACCTGACTTACACCGGTACCAATCTCTGTTTTACGGGCAGGCTCTTGGCCATCATGTCCAACCATAAGCCTACGGACGCGGAATTGTTAGTGGGGGCAAGAAAGTTGCATGAGAAACTGGAGTGGTCAGATCAAAAAAAGGTTATGCTCAGTGACGTAGCAACATTTGAACAGCAATTAGGAGTCAACATACAGCTGGTGCTTTATGCGGCGAAAGGTGGCTGGGGCTTTTTTAAAACAAGGGGCCCAGTGTACCCCAAGACTTTTTTCATCCTGTTGCATGATGAGCATTACTATAGGGTTCTTGATGTGAAAAAGGTGTTCAGTGTGAAAAGTTATTGTGAGTTTTGCCACACGGTGTACAGTCACCACCACTCTTGCAGGTATCATTATCGCCTTTGCTTCAGCGTAATGTGCTCGGACAGCATGGGTGTGCAGCTGAGGTGTTCTAGCTGTAGACAGTATTGTCTGTCCAAAGAGTGTTTAGACAGACACGTTGACTGTGAATTGAAAAAACAAGTTGAATGCCTGTTGAAAACTTTGTGTGATAAGTGTCAGTCTTACATGGACAAGCGGCACAGGTGTAAAGGGAGGCATTGTAAGCAGTGTCAGGGTTTGATCACCGGTGATGTAGACAGCCACCTGTGTTTTATGGACAGCATTAGAAAGCCTGAATCATTAGAAAAGTATATTTTTTACGATTTTGAATGCACACAGGAGACGGGGTTGCACATGCTCAATTACATTTTTGCTATGTCCCTAAAGCTGGAAAAATCCTGGGAATTTAAGGGCTATGAGTGTCTTTCTATCTTTGTTAAGACCTTTATTGGCAAAGAATTCTGGGACGACATGTTCCTAGCACACAATTCCAAAGGTTACGATACATATTTCGTCATTAGACAGTTACTGAAGTAAAAGATGTGCACAGAACTCATCACTCAGGGTAGTAAACTAATGTGTGTGGAAGTTAAGGCCCTGGGCATTGGTTTTATAGACTCTTTAAACTTCTTGCCCATGAAGCTTAGCAAGCTCCTGGAGGCGATGGGGTTTGAAGGGTGCAAAGGGGATTTTCCACATTTTTTTAACACTTTAGAAAATCAAAATTACGTGGGGTCTATGTCCGGTGTGGAGCACTATGGTGTAAAAAGCATGATGCCCAGGGAGAAAGCAAAGTTTCTCGACTGGTATTGGGACCACAGATATGAGACGTTTGACTTGCAGAAAGAGCTGGGATATTACTGTCAGCAGGATGTCAAAATGTTGAGACAGGTCTGTATTCTATACAGAAAAGAGATTATGAAAATGACGGAGATGGGAGATATAGTAGAGAGAGGCCCTGGTAAATTCACTGAGATAAAACTGTGTATAGATCCATTCTGGTACATAACGCTGGCATCTGTCTGCATGGCTATGCACAGGTTTATGTTTTTGGAGCCTAAGATGGTAGCTCTTCTCCCTCCAGACAACTACCACAGGCAGAAAAAGAAATATTCAACCCCATCTATTCAGTGGCTGCCATATACCTCTCACAAAGAAAATATACAGATATGGCATGCTTTACAGGGTGGGAAACTACAGTTAGGCCCATACTTTTTAGACTGTTATGCCAATGTTGATGGGGTACACACAGCCTTTGAGTTTAACGGGTGTTTCTTCCATGGCTGTATCACCTGTTATTGTGAAAAAGCAAAGAACCCTATGATGGGGACAACTTTTGGGTTTCTTTATTACAAGATGCAGCTCAAGACCGACTATCTGAAAAGACTTGGTTTTGTAGTGAGGACTCTCTGGGAGCACGAGTGGGAGGTGATGAAAGAAACAGACAGGGAGCTGGCAGGTTTTTAAAATGAGCCCAGTTGCCCCAGCCTCTCATCCCTAGGGATGCTCTTTTTGAGGGAAGAACAAATGCTATCCACCTGTATTACAAACCTAACCCCAGGGAAGAAATCCACTATCATGATTTTACCAACCTGTACCCTTCTGTAAACAAAACCAAAGAATACCCTATCAGACACCCCAATATAGTTTATGACAAATTTGGACCCCTCACAAATTACTTTGGAATAGAAAAAGTTAAAGTGTACCCCCCGCAAGGCCTCTTTTTCCCATTGTTACCTGTCAGAATGAGTGGCAAGCTTATAATCCCTCTATGCCAAACCTGTGCGGAAACAGAGCAGCAGGAGACATGCACCCATACTGATGAGGAGAGGGCCATCCTGGGGATGTGGTGCACGGTGGAATTGAATGTGACCATAGCAAAGGGGTACGCGGTGGCTAAAATATATGAAATCTGGCATTTTAATGAAAAATCTGACAAACTCTTTTCAGAGTACATAAAATTACACCTCTGCCAGAAACAAGAGGTTTCAGGGTATCCCAGCTGGTGCACAGACAAAGAAAAACAAAATAAGTACGTTAACGATTTCTACCAGAAAGAAGGCGTGCGTTTATGCCAACACGAGATCAAGTTGAACCCCGCTAAACGCCAAATCGCTAAACTGTTTTTAAATTCTCTGTGGGACAAATTCAGCCAAAGAACGAACCTACCCAATACCAGCATTGTGAGAGACCCTGACAAACTCTTTCAGTACCTGTTTTCCCCCAATTACAAGGTTTCATCCTGTGAGTTTATCAATGATGAAACAGCGTGTGTGTCTTGGAAGCACGCAAAAGACCGATACTCGGTCCTGGTAATAATAACGTCTTCATTGCCTATTTCACCACCGCTTACGCCTGCTTAGAACTATACAACCTTCTAATCAGGCTGCAAGAGCAGTGCCTGTACCACAACACTGACTTGGTGATATCTGTGAAAAGGGAGGGTGACTGGAATCCCCCTCTGGGGGATTATTTAGGGGACCTCCAGAGCGAGATCCCGCCAGATCAACACATCACCGAGTTAATGTCAGCAGGCCCGAAAACATATTGGTATAAGCTGTCAGGAGGAAAGACTTGTATAAAAGTCAAAGGGATTACCCTGAACATAGCAAAGTGTGAAAAGATAAACTTTGACAGTTTGAAAGATCTAGGCCTGGACTATTGCACGGGCGTGTGAGAAAACACGTCAAAAAAGATAGAGGTGCAGGAGCCCTCTATCTTAAGGAAAAAAATCAGTGGCAAATAAAGACAAAAACCCTTAAGAAAACGCAGACAGTCATTTACAACAAGAGGCTCCTAGGAGAAGGATATAAAACCCTGCCCAATGGTTTTGAAAATGGATACACGGTGGAAACATCCTTTTTCTGCAATTTTCGCGGGGCCTACCAACTGCGGGAAAAGTTACTTTATAAAAAAATGTGTTGGATAATGCTGAACAAACGTTGTATGTTATCCCTGAGAATATTGTGTGGTGTTACAGTTGTTGGCAACCTCTGTATAAAAAACTGCTCTGTAAATATCCCTTTATCAATTTTGTGGAGGGGCTGCCCGATGCTTTTTTTGTTTCCGGCCAATAAAGTAAATATGATTATCATAGACGATCTGATGAACTCTGCTTGTGAAAGTGATGAAATTGAGAAAGCCTTTACCAAGTACATGCATCGCAGGAACCTGAGCATTATGTATATAGTCCAGAACATATTTTGTCAAGGAAAAAAGAGTCGCGTGATTAACCTAAACACAGAGTACATGGTTCTGTTCAAAAACCCCAGGGATAAATTACAAATCTCTATGTTAGCTCTGCAATTGTACCCCGGTAAAGCTCAGTTCTCTCTAGAAGCTTTTGAGGATGCACCCAAAAGACCTTATGGCTACCTGGTGGTGGATTTAAACGCTTCCACACTAGAAGCTTACAGACTAAGAACTGGTCTTTTCCCTCCAGACTGGCCGGTGGTTTATACTTTGAAAAGAACAACAGTCGGGTATAAAAAGAGATGAATTATTGCAGGCCCCTTTTTAACAGCCGGGTTTGCTGACCGAAAACATGTCTAGCTGCGTGAAGAGAAACCTGGTCCTTTTAAAATTCCTTAGCAAATCGTCCCCGCAGCAAAGGAAGGCTATACTGTGTTCAGCCTCTGACGATTTAATAGCGCAGATAGAGCACTCAATACCTTAAAATGAAATGTACCTTTGACACAAAATCAAGTGCGCGTGCTGAAAAAGAGATGCACGCTTATAAAAACTCTGTATAATAAAAGGGTTTCACTTAAAAGAAAGAAGCATCCAGTGAAGCACTCTGGGGGCTTTATCAGACCTCTGTTAAGTTTTGCTATTCCTCTGATAATGGGCTTTTGACTAATCGATAATGGAGTATGCAGAAAAAATGTACCTGGTGCCCAGCCGCCAGTTGGCGCAATTAAGAGCTCCCCCTCCAGCAGAGGAAAATATCAGAATGAACACAACTCGCTTATTGAATGCTGAAATGAAGTCTGTTCTTCAAAGAACTGACTTAGCCAACTATGAAAAGGCTAAACTTTACAGTGCCGTGCTTCAGAGGTACCTGATGTACTTGCAGCAGAGCAATGCGGATAAAGGGGAAATACATCTGTTTCTACCAGAACAGAGTGTGACTGCCAAACCCCCAGAAACACCAAAGACCTCAGACTCTGCTGCTTAGGAGGTACCGGATAATGTGAATGAGCATTATAAGAAAAAAGCATTAGTATTGCTAAATAAGCTGGGCCAGGATAAAAATATCTCTTCGTGGAATGATAAAGGGGCTTTTGTGTACAAAGGCTCTGTGGTTAATGGTTCTAACATGCTTGACAGTCAGGGCCGTCACCCAGATGCGCTCTGTTCCTAGCAGACATGTACCTAAGGGATGGGATGTGTTTATGAATTCCATGTTGGAAATGAATGTACCATCTTCTGTCATGGGCAACGCAACCAACAGAGATCTTTTGGAACACCCGAAGGCCTCGACAGCCAACAATGGGGTGGATTGAGAAACAGTGAGCCCTTTTTTGCACTCTAAAAAATAAAAATTGGCTAAAAGATCCAAATGGCTCAGTGTGTAATGTTTTTCATGTTCTAAAAAAAATAATTTAAAATTGGTAATGTTTTGCTTTAAATAAAACATATCTATACTTAAAAAATAATATCTGTGTGTACTTTTTCTGAATTGGTCATTGTTGTTTTTTTTTAAAAAAAGAACAAAAACCCACCAAACATCAATTGTCTTTAAACCCCTCACCTGGGGTGTTTTATTGGGTAACATGGCTATGAAAATTGTTGCAAGATACACACATCTGGGTTTGTTGAAACATGTTTTGAGTGAAGCTAGGCATGCCTGAGAATTTACATTTTATATTTTTTACAAAAATCATCACCATCTGGTTGTTTTGCACTAAGGCATTAGAATACAATTTTAAAATCTGGTCAAAAGATAAACCCTTGCTACGATGATGTAAGAAACACATGCAGTGATAGACGCAGGCAATGGAGTGGGGTTCTTGTAATTGTCTAGTGTGAAACACAATGTCGGCGGCATTTTGTTTTAAAAATTTCATAATGCTTCTAGGAAACAACCCACTGTTCAGGGGATGCCCATAGGAGTCAAAAAACTCTCCACGGTTGCGCTCCGCCAGATACAAGCAAGCCAGTGTTCACCCAGTTGGTTGTGTGGATGCATGTTCACCACCAAACCTAGGGGTCTCTGACACAGCTTGCCATCAGGGAGCCAATCACAAGGGAACACATCTAAGACATTCTTTTTTGTGTAAGGGTCCATTGATAAGACACATGAGAGCTTCTTGGTGTCCATAGTCACATGTAGTCAAACAGAACGTATCTCCTCTGATTTATCTCTATGACGTTGTCAAAAACCCCATACACGATAATATTGACGGTTACAGTCAAAGCCTTCCCAAAACGTATTTCTGCTCTCAGGTTCCCGGTTTTAATCAGGGAATAGTGATCGGCGCATTCCTGGTCAGGAGACTGGTCAAAGGCAAACAAGGTGTAACCCTGTGCAAACTCCTCACGGTTGATTAACAGAGAAGGATCTTTCATGTGTTTACCAGCTGTCTGTACCAGATTCATGTATTCTCTCACACAGCATCCGGCCTCGAAGTCTGGTTGCAGAGGCTTGGTCGGTATCTGTTCACCATCCACATACAAGGCCACAAAATTAATATCGTAATATTTAAAATGAAAGGGGTTTTTAGTGTAACTTCTGCTAAAGGCATCATTATCCACAAACCCTAGAACAGTGGTCCCCAACCTTTTTCGTCGGGCGGGCGCCAGACGACGAGCCACGGAGGACCGTGGCAGCGGACGAGCATCCACCAAAATGCTGCCGACAAGCGGCAACGTCAATAGGCGTCGCCGCCGAAATGCCGCCGAAAATCGGCGGAGACCCTCTGGATGACGCTGCTTCTCGGCGGCATTTCGGCAGATGCTTGTCCGCTGGCCAGTACCTGGGTGCACTTAGATGCCCCGGTGGGCACCATGGCGCCTGCGGGCACCACATTGGGGACCCCTGCCCTAGAACAAGCATTTTGGGTAACTGTCCCAAAACAGATTCTCCTGGTTACTGACCCTGCTGCTTGTGGGGATGCTAAACACTTTCATTCCCACACGGTCCACGGAGTATTTAGCATTAGCAGTAAGCAGGGCCTCTGCATGCCCCAGATGGATGCCCGGGGCCACCTGTACTTTCTTCACAAAAAGGGACGCTGATCCAATGCGCAGTTTAAAGCCTTTGGTCACATTGTCCATTAAACAGAAGGCATCTTTGCAGCGTGTCAGTTTAATTTTCACATACACTCCATTCAACAAAAGTTTTTCTTGAAAAAACAGGTCACCGTGTAGATGACCCAACAGTTCTACCATCCTGTTCTGGGCCATCAGCTTTGCCCGTCTCGAAAACCCTAGATTCCCACCATCCAGCTCCGTTTCTTTGTGTTGTCTGGGAGTGTCTTTGTAAAACAGACCGGCGGAAAATTGTGTGGCGAGAGTGTCATCGCTGTAATTGAGAACCGATTCTATAAAGGCCCTGTAAGGGTATGTGATGTTATTGACACAAACTGGGACCGTATAGATCATTGTTGCAACCAAGGTCCTGTAGTGGCACCAAATCTTGTATAAAGGGGGTCAAATAAGGTGTCTAGGACAAGGTTATGGGTTGCAGGTTATGATTATGCTATCTGTATGCATGTATCATTTTTGTATTTAAAGTTATAAGTATTGGCGCTATACTGTCTGTATTTCAAACTTGTGCTATGCTTCTAGGTGACACCCCAGACAATTTGGCATCAGCACTGCCTAGCCTGCTTGATGGCCCATTAAGGACCATCAGCTATACAACTGACCCATTGAGAGAAGGCAGATACACCTTGTGACTCAGCAAGGCATGCAGGGACATGCCTATGGACAGAACAATAAGGTTTTTCTATGACACGTGCTGGATAGCTTGTTTTTGGAACAAAGGAAGCAGAGGCCACATGGCAAGAGACTATAAAAGGCTGCTGCATCTCCTCCATCTTGTCTTCAATCCTGCTTCTAACCTCTGGAGGAACTTTGCTACACTGAAGCTCTGAACAAACGACTGAATAACCTATCCAATCTGTGGATGTACTCTGAACACTTGATTTGAGCCTGCAGTTAATTCCATCACTGCTACAAGCCTGAACCAAGAAATTTGCCATTACTGTATTTAATTGATTCCTTTAACCAGTTTTAGCTCTCATCTATAGTTCTTTCTTTTTATGAATAAACCTTTAGATTTAAGATTCTAAAGGATTGGCAACAGCGTGATTTGTGCGGAAGATCTGACTTGTATATTGACCTGGGTCTGGGGCTTGGTCCTTTGGGATCGGGAGAACCTTTTTTCTTTTACTGTGGTATTGATTTTCATAACCATTCATCCCCATAACGAATGGCACTGGTGGTGATACTGGGAAACTGGGTTGTCTAAGGGAAACTCAGCCTTGGGCTGTAACTGCCCTGCTTTAAGCAATTTGTCCTGAGTTGATACTCTCAGTTGTGTCCCGCCAGAGGCCGCATCGTTACAGGGTAACAGTTGTTGCTTTGGCTTACTAGGTGTCTCCCAGCGGAACGTCCAACTGTCTAAAAATAGATGCCACTGGGTAATTCACCAGGCCCACCTCAGCGTCCCTGGCGAGTTCAGTTCTGTCTCCTTTTACAATCTTGCAACACAGGTACACCAGCATGTTGTTTAAATCCATACATTCTATGCCATTCCCTGCTATAAAAAGTCAATGGGGGCAGACTCCGTAACGGCCGATAGATGCGGCACCTCGATGTAGATGCTTTTCTCTATGTTGGTCTGCCGGGGGACTATTTGGAACAAGTCTAGTTTGGATTTGGTGCACTCTTCAGACCTGCAGTGAACAAAAGCCATGTTGATTAAAATATATCTCTTTAACCAGGTGGAGAGCGTCTCCTCTTTACCAGACCTCCTCTTGGACTTTCGCTTATGACTGGCCCTACGCGTCAAAGCCCTTCTTTTAAAGGGTGTCAGGGGACCTGTGCATCGCGGGTATGAAGCATTTCTCTTTCTCTTCCTCCTTTTAATGTACATCAGGCCCGATCCCTCCTGTGAAGCTGGATTCCCCACCTTCTCCAGAACAGCGTGGGAGACGTGGCCTACCACATCTCTAGCTATGTTTTTAGCAGTGGTTTTTATGTGGGCTTTAATAATCTCTAGCCCTCCCTCCTCAAAAGCGGTACGGCTTCTCGAAAGAGGCTATGGAATACTCCGCCCACACCAGCCCCGTTCATCATGGGGGGCCCCATGATATCCAGGAACGGCATATCCAGCCTGGGCTTTGTAATCGTTCCTGTAGATGTTGGGGGTCACAGTAATTTTTTAGGATTGCCATAATAGTGTTTTGCTTTTTAGAAACCTCGCTTTCTCCGGGGACGCAGGTGCAGCTTGATGATCATCTTGCCAAAGCGAAATGAGACGTGTTTGTTCTGATCTGTCTTGATTTCAGTGGTGATGGTGTTGATGTGGTGTTTACTGACAGGGACGTAATGAGGTTTATCGTAGGTGATGGTGACAAACTCGTTCCTTGCTCAGACGGGGACGTAGCGTAACAGGGGAACAGAAAAGTCCCCCACAAACTGATGTTCTACAATATCTGTTTACAGATACAAGGAGTTGAAAGCCCCAGTGATGTCTGCCAAAAAGGGGATTTTTTGGACACTGTGCTTGGGGCCCAAACCCAGAATGTTAGCTAGCTCCCCACCAGTAGAAAACATATAAGTAAAACAGGCGGATTTAAGTCTAACTTTTCTACCCACAGGGTCGTAGTTCATGACCACCTCAGGCGGTCCTGGGTTAGGAGCTACAGTATTGTTTATATGATCCAGTAATTCGGGTATGGACGATTAATAACTTTGTCATAGGATGAAACTCCACATCATATCTCCAAAGGTGATTTCGAAAGGGGTGTGTAGCGATGTGAGGACTCACCACTGTGGCGCCTCCCCCTGCTGGTCATCCTGGGAATTAGTTCTCCAGCTCTGGAGCGCCCTCTCCTGGCCAATGTCCCACTTGCCTCAGGCCCCCGTGTCCTCCCAGACCCCGGTGTCCCTTATGTCGGGGTTCTGCCCTCTGCAGTACCCCCGCAGTCTCTGGGTCTCCCCTCCCAGGGGAACCCCCAACCCTCTATTCCCACCTTGCCTCAGTGGCTACTGCCAGTCATCGTCTAGCCCCCGTTCACTGGGGCAGACTGAAGTCTATAATGGCCACTCATCATTGGCAAGGGGGGTTTGGACCTGCTGTCTTTGCCTAACCCTGAGCTGCACCTCTGCAGCCCCAGTACCTGCTTTGGGCCTTCACCAAGGCCTGCAGTCTGGGCAGCTGCCAGGCTGGAGCTCCCCCGCTCCTTTGCCCTTCCCCAGCCCTGCTCAGCCTCAGGTACTCTGCTCAGCTCCCAGGCATCCCAGTCCTTCTCTCTCCAGTGAGAGAGAGACTCCTTCAGCACCTGCTTCACAGACCTTTTATAGGGCCAGCTGTGGCCTCATTGGGGCGTGGCCCAGCTGTGGCTTCTTCCCCAATCAGGCTACGCTATTGGCTCCCCGGAACAGACCTTTACCAGGGTTGTTTTAACCCCTTCAGGGCCGGAGCGGGGTAACCACCCCGCTACAGGGTGACTACCCCGCTACAGGGTGTCTTCGTTGATAGTGTTCCAGCTGTGCGGTTATTGTTTTTCCACTAACTCCACCTCCCAGGCAGCCGGGAGATCCAAGGTTAGAATCATAGAATATCAGGGTTGGAAGGGACCTCAGGAGGTCATCTAGTCCAACCCCCTGCACAAAGCAGGACCAATCCCCAGACAGATTTTTGCACTAGATCCCTAAATGGCCCCCTCAAAGATTGAACTCTCAACCCTGGGTTTAGCAGGCCAATGCTCAAACCACTGAGCTATCCCTCCCCCCTTACGGTCTTAATTAGCCGTATTGTAAAGTTTGAGGTGGTGTTTTGGGGGGAAATTACAGAGCTGGCGTTGCTGGGCAAAGTAATGTAAAACCCACCGTCGCTCATTTCTCTCTCTTTCTCTCTCTCTGTCTTTGCAGGAGGAATATTTTTTGTTTGTGTCTAAATGTCACTGAGTTGAGAAGCTTCCACCAAGCTGTTAAACTTATTGTGCCACCCCAACCATTTCACCAGGAGCTGCTTTTTTCTCCCTTTTCCTTTCTCTGCTAGAACCTTTTCAATCCTGTAAATCCTGTCTCGTTTGGGGTTTCCTTATTCTCACCACAGGACCTTCCTCCTGGTGTCTGATAACGCTTGTGCTCCTCAGTCCTCCAGCAGCACACCCTCTCACTCTCAGCTCCTTGCGCCTCTTGCTCCCAGCTCCTCACACTCGCACCACAAACTGAAGTGAGCTCCTTTTTAAAACCCAGGTGCCCTGATTAGCCTGCCTTAATTGATTCTAGCAGCTTCTTCTTAATTGGCTCAAGGTGTCCTAATTAGTCTGCCTGCCTTAACTGGTTCTAGCAGGTTCCTGATTACTCTAGTGCAGCCCCTGCTCTGGTCACTCAGGGAACAGAAAACTACTCATCCAGTGACCAGTATATTTGTCCTCTACCAGACTCCTGTACCCCACTGGTCTGGGTCTGTCACATATCCCTCCCCCCTGCCCAACGCCAACGGGTTGGGCAGCTTGGGACGCCAGACAGTGCACACGTGACAAGCCATCGGCGTTGCCATGACGGCTTCCTGCTCTGTGTTGCACACGGAACTGGAAAGGTTGGAGGGATAAGAACCATCTGGTCACCCTTGTGTTCTTCTCCTTGTTCCGCTGCATCCATTGAAGAGGGGCATGGTCAGTCATGAGGACAAATCTGCGCCCGAGCAGGTAGTAGCGCAATGTTTCCATGGCCCATTTTACAGCGAGGCATTCTCTCTCCACCACTGCATATTTTTGTTCCCTTGGAAGGAGTTTCCGACTGAGGTATAGAATTGGGTGTTCCTCCTCCCCGACCATCTGTGATAGAACGGCCCCCAACCCTACTTCCGATGCATCCGTCTGCAGGATAAACTCTTTTGTGAAATCAGGGGCTATCAGTACGGGGTTACTGCAGAGGGCAGTCTGTAGGTCTGTGAATGCTTCCTCTGCTGTGTCAGACGATCTCACCAGATCAGGTCCACGGGCTTTCACTAGGTCTGTCAGGGGGCTTGCCCTTGTGGCAAAGTGGGGGATAAATCGTCGGTAATACCCCACCACACCTAGGAACGCCCGGACTTGTTTCTTGAGACTTGGTCGGGGCCAATTTTGGATGGCCTCTAACTTGTTCACTTGGGGTTTTACCAAACCTTTTCCCACAATGTAGCCAAGATATTTGGCCTCTGTAAACCCTACAGCGCACTTGGCAGGGTTTGCTGTAAGGCCAGTTCGCCTGAAGGTATCGAGGACTGCCTCCACCTTCTGCAGGTGGGTTTCCCAGTCTGGGGTATGAATGACCACATCGTCCAAGTAGGCAGCAGCATAACTGTTATGCGGGCGTAATAGCTTGTCCATGAGGCACTGGAAGGTAGCTGGGGCCCCATGTAGTCCAAAAGGGAGGACAGTATATTGAAAAAGACCCTCTGGTGTAGAGAACGCAGTCTTTTCCTTTGCGTCTTCTGCAAGGGGAATCTGCTAGTACCCCTTTGTCAAGCCTAGGGTAGTCAAGTACCGGGCATTACCCAGACGGTCCACTAGCTCATCTATGCGAGGTATGGGGTACGCGTCAAACTGGGATACTTCGTTTAGTCGCCGGAAGTCGTTGCAAAATCTTGTGGTGCCATCAGGTTTGGGCACCAGCACGATTGGGCTGGACCACTGACTGTGGGATTCTTCGATGATCCCCAATTCCAGCATTTTATTTACTTCTGCTTTTATTTCCTCCCATTTTGCCACTGGCACCCGATAGGGCCTCATTGTTACTCTGGCCCCAGGGTTCGTGACGATGTGGTGATATGTCTCGGTTGTTCGACCCGGTTTTGTCGAGAACACATCTTGGTTCCGGAAGATCATCTCAGACACCTCATTCTTCTGGTCTGGTGTTAAATCGGGAGACACTCTCACCTGTTTGGAAGGCTTGTTTTCCTGGGTTAGGTCTTTTTGGACCGTTGTGCATGCCTCTTGTGCATGCCAGGGTTTCAGAAGGTTAACGTGATAAATTTGTTCTTGTTTTCTGCGTCCTGGCTGCCACACCTTGTAGGTTACTTCCCCCACGGGTTCAACCACCTCATAGGGCCCCTGCCATTGGGCATAACCCGATCCCCTGGTTGGAACTGTCGCACTTTTGCCTGGCGATTGTAATGGGTTCGCTGGGCCTCCTGTGCCTTCTCCAAATGTTCCCGTACAATAGGAGTAACCCGGGCTATCCGGTCTCACATCTGCATTACATGCTCTATTATATTTCTCCCCTCATTGGGTTCCTCTTCCTAGATCTCTTTGGCGATATCTAGTATGCCACGGGGGTGACGCCCGTATAATAACTCGAAGGGGGAAAACCCAGTTGAGGCCTGAGGTACCTCCCGGATAGCGAACATAAGGTAGGGTAGTAGGGTGTCCCAATCCTTCCCGTCCTGACTTACCACCTTCCTTATCATAGCCTTGAGGGTTCAGTTAAACCTTTCTACCAACCCATCAGTCTGCGGATGGTAGACCGAAGTTCTCAGGGTATGTATATGGAGCAGCGTACAGAGGTCCTACATTAGCTTCTACATAAATGGTGTTCCTTGCTTGGTTAATATCTCCTTCGGTAGCCCCATTCGGGCAAAGATCCCCACCAGCTCTTTGGCTATAGTTTTAGAGGCCGTGTTCCGCAGGGGGACAGCTTCTGGGTAGCAAGTAGCATAGTCCAAAACAACAAGTATATATTGGCGGCCCCGAGCCGTCTTCTCCAGGGGTCCCACTAGGTCCATGGCTATTCGCTCGAAGGGGACCTCTATGATGGGAAGGAGTACTAAAGGTGCCTTCAAGTGGGGACGGGGACTGTGCAGCTGACACTCCGGGCAGGAGGCACAGTACCTCCGCACTTCTTCATGTACTCCGGGCCAGAAGAACCGTCGTAGGACTCGTGCCAGGGTCTTCTCTAGCCCCAAATGCCCCCCAAAAAGATGACTATGAGCAAGACTTAATACAGTGTTCTGGTGTTTTTGAGGTACTAGGATCTGCTGTACCTTCTGCCCCTGTACTGGTGCAACCCGGTATAAGAGATCCTTCTTCATTATGAAGTAGGGTCCTGGTCCCTGGGTTTTCCCTTCCACGGGGACCCCATCTATTTCAGTCACCTCCTTCCTAATGTTGTCATACCTTGGGTCTTCTGCCTGGTCCCGTCCAAAATTTCCTCTCCCAGGGCTAATCTGCCCAAGATCTAAGGGCCCAGTCTCTGTTGCCTCTACTGGTTCAGAAGCATTAGTGTGGGGGTCAGACTCAGGTGCCTCTCCCTCCTGCGTGGCCTCCTTTTCAGCTGCGCGGGTCCGCCTGCCTACAAGAGCGACCCTCTGGCTTTGGGTCAGTATTCGGGTTCCCAAGGCCTTAGCTGCCCTTCTTTCCCTTTTTGTCTTTCTACCCTGTCTGGGAGTGGAGAACAAATCTGCGGATATTTCAGAGAAGATTGGGGGTTGACAGTCTGCTGTGGATGCCTCACCAATTTTAGGGTCCCCATCTTTCTCCAATCCCCCTACTGGGAGTAAGTTTCCAAACCCTCGGAAGTCCCTCCCTATGAGCACCGGGTATGGGAGTTTAGGGACTACACCTGCTGCTACCTCAGTAGTGTTCCCTTGGATCTCGATTTTTACTGGGCTGGTGGGGTAGTAACTAACTGTCCCATAGACACATGTTATCCCCGTATGTTTAGCCTGCAGCAGCTGACTACGCTTCACGAGCTTCCCTGAGATAAGCGTGATAGCACTCCCCGAATCAACCAGTGCCGTGGTCCCTACCCTATTTAGTTTCACTGGTCTGGTATATATATGTGGGGTTAGTGAGACCCCCACAAGGTGGATTAGGGAGCATGGATCTGCCCAGTTCCCCAGGTTACACTGCATAGGCTCCTCAGCATTGGGACACTGTGCAGCTATGTGTCCCCACACCCCGCAGGCATAACATCTGTATGGAGCCCTAGGTGTTCCCCGGTTTCTTGGTTTGGGCAGTCTAACATCACGATCCTCTTCTCCCTCAGTGCTCCGACTCTTTGTGGCCTCTGATGGGCCTTCAGCCTCTCTCTTTTTCCACCTGGGCCATCCTGGTGGCCCAGTCACCCGAACTTTAGGGCGTGGTGCTGCTAGTTTAACCCAGGGTGCCTCTTCCTTAACTGGTCGGGTCAGCTCCCTCGCTGTCCTTCGCCTCTCTACCAGGGCGACAACCTCGTCATAGGTGGAGGGTTCGTTCTGGCTTACCCAGGCACGAAGGTCTGGTGGTAGTCCCCTCATGTATCAGTCGATGACCAGAACCGCTAGTATCTCTTCCGGACTTCGGGACTCTGTTTGCAACCACTTTCGTGCGAGGTGGATGAGGTCATACAATTGGGACCGCGGGGTTTTGTCTTCCTGGTACCTCCACCCGTGATACTGCTGGGTCCGCACTGCTGTCGTTACCCCAGATCTGGCCAGGATCTCTGCTTTCAGCTGAGGGTAGTCCGCCGCAGCCTCTTCAGGCAGATCATGGTAGGCCTTCTGGGCCTCCCCACACAGGAATGGGGCAAGGATACCAGACCACTGATCTCGAGGTCAGGCCTCCCGTAGGGCTGTCCTCTCAAAGGCCAGAAAGTATGCCTCTACATCATCCTCCCATGTCATTTTCTGCAGCCAATGGCTGGCCCGTATGAGCCGCGTCCCATCATGGCCACGATTCAGCTCTGTAAGGGACTTTACCTGGTTTACCAGTTCCCGCAACATAGCTCGGTCTTGAGCAGCCTGGTCCATTAGCAGGCGATTAGTCTCTTGCTGCAGCCGCACTGCCTCTTATTGGGCGGCTGCCTGGACACGGGTAGCCTCCTGCTGGGCCGCCGTAGCTTGTATCAGTGCCCGCACTACATCATCCATTGTGGTGAAAAAAAATAAGCCCTCTCCCTTTTTTTTGTTTGTTTTTTGTCGTTGTTGGTTTTTTTTAAATCACCCTCCTTCTTCCGCCGTGCTGTGCACCCCAAAATCCCTGACACCAGTGTGACAAAGTTCCTCCTCTATCTTGGTGGGTCCTGCGCTTATTGGCAGATTTTCTTGCCTCAGAGATTCACCATGTGGGTTGGGGAACAGCCCAGAGACCTTCCCTTCTGGAAAAACCCACAGTCCAGGTCAATTGGGAGGTTTTAGGGGAACCTGGGCCCGCCCTCTACTCCGGGTTCCAGCCCAGGGCCCTGTGGACTGCAGCTGTCTATAGTGCCTCCTGTAACAACTGCATGACAGCTACAACTCCCTGGGCTATTTCCCCATGGCCTCCTCCAAACAGCTTCCTTATTCTTACCACAGTACCTTCCTCCTGGTGTCTGTTAACGCTTGTGCTCCTCAGTCCTCCAGCAGCACACCCTCTCACTCTCAGCTCCTTGCGCCTCTTGCTCCCAGCTCCTCACACTCGCGCCACAAACTGAAGTGAGCTCCTTTTTAAAACACAGGTGCCCTGATTAGCCTGCCTTAATTGATTCTAGCAGCTTCGCCTTAATTGGCTCAAGGTGTCCTAATTAGTCTGCCTGCCTTAACTGGTTCTAGCAGGTTCCTGATTACTCTAGTGCAGCCCCTGCTCTGGTCACTCAGGGAACAGAAAACTACTCATCCAGTGACCAGTATATTTGCCCTCTACCAGACTCCTGTACCCCACTGGTCTGGGTCTGTCACATAATTCTTCAGGGTAAAAAATCCTGTAACTGTCTCACTCTCGTAATCTTTTACTCGGTATACAGTTCTCTAGCCCCTGGTTAAGGCTTCATCCACTATGAATATCTCATCGGTAAACGTCTGTTCATAACCTTTTTCGAAAGCTCTTTTGGTTTTAGATAGTCTCACGTGGTCACCTTTTCTAAAAGGGGCATGTGACAGTACCGCCCATAAGGCTTTATGGGACTATGACATAACTGGAATATGTTTTGTGCTGCCTGTGCCATGTAACATATCTCTGTAAAGGTTATGGGTCTACTATATCTATTCATCCTATTTGTACACATATATCATTTTGTACTTGAGGTTAAGACTATTGGCTGTATACTTGCTTGATTTCTAAGTAAGCTTTGTGAGGCATTTGGTCAGCTTCTTTAGGAAGGAATTCGCAAAGTTAAGTACCTGATCAGGAAGCACTTGGGGAACAATGCATCTTGGAATGCTCCAATCCACATAAGAAGCCTTCCTGGAGACATACATGATACCATGTGGACAATGGTTTCTGCCTGTAAAGACTGTGAGTCATGCATGGACATGTGACTTGCCCAGGTGACTCCAGAACTCCATCTTGTAGCTGGACTTTGCATAGGAGTGAGGAGGGAGGGTCTTCACCCACAAGAGAAAGTCTATTTAAACCCATGAGAGACCCCTCCATTTTGTCTTCAGCTGGCTAAAGAGAGAGCCTCCCCACCCCCCAGGATACTTGGAAGAAACTGGAACAAGGGGGTGTGAGTGATTGCTGGACCCTGGCTAAAAGGAGATTAGTCTGTAAAAGGGAGTGTTCTGGAACTGGTGAGGATCTTATCTGTATTCAGTTTGATTAGACATAGATTTGCACATTTTATTTTATTTTGCTTGGTGACTTACTTTGTTCTGTCTGGAACCACTTAAATCCTACTTTCTGTATTTAATAAAATCACTTTTTACTTATTAATTAACTCAGAGTATGTATTAATACCTGGGGGAGAAAACAACTGTGCATATCTCTCTATCAGTGTTATAGAGAGTGAACAATTTATGAGTTTACCCTGTATAAACTTTATACAGGGTAAAACAGATTTATTTGGGTTTAGACCCCATTGGGAGTTGGACATCTGAGTGTTAAAGACAGGAACACTTCTGTCAGCTGCTTTCAGGTAAATCTGCAGCTTTGGGGCAAGTAATTCAGACCCTGGGTCTGTGTTGGAGCAGACGGGAGTGTCTGGCTCAGCAAGACAGGGTGCTGGAGTCCTGAGTTGGCAGGGAAAGCAGGGTTAGAAGTACTCTTGGCACATCGGGTGGCAGCTCCCAAGGGGGTTTCTGTGATCCAATCCATCACAGGGCAACAACCAGTTTTATTTTAAAACCGTCTCTGTAAACCATTTTCCATACCTTCAGAGAATTTGAAGGGTTAACATCAACAGGTCTGGTATGTATAGTTCTGTGAAAGCTCTGGTTGTAACTCTTTATAAAGTCAGGTAACACGTCAATGTAGTGAAAGGTGTTATGGGCTGTAAAATATCTCCACATCCTAGTTTTTAAAGTTCTGTTAAATCGCTCCACAACCTCTGCTTTGACTTCGTTATTAGTAAAAAAATAGTGAATGCCATGCCACTTTAGCAATCTGCTTAAATATTTGTTTAAAAATTCTTTCCCCCGATTGGTTTGTAATTTTTGAGGCACGCGACCTTCGGTGAAAATAGCTTTAAAGGCCTTGGATACCTCACCACTCGTCCTGTCTTTCAGGCATATTTGGATAGAATGTCTATCACTGTTAAGTATCAGAGGGGTAGCCGTGTTAGTCTGGATCTGTAAAAAGCAACAAAGAGTCCTGTGGCACCTTATAGACTAACAGATGTATTGGAGCATAAGCTTTCGTGGGTGAATGCCCACTTCGTCAGACACATGTGTCAGGTGTCTGATGAAGTGGGTATTCACCCACGAAAGCTTATGCTCCAATACGTCTGTTAGTCTATAAGGTGTCACAGGACTCTTTGTTGCTTATCACTGTTAAGATGTACTTAAAACCGCTGTTGTGTTTGGAGAACCGGTGCATATCCACCAAATCTGCCTGCCATTGCACATCCACAGCTGAAACAATGGTCTTGTTTCTTTTAAAACGTATTTGAGCCGGTTTGTGTAGAGTGTAAGCATCCTGGTCTGAAAGCCAAGCTGTTACCTGTCTTCTATTTAAACGTTTACTATGCTTTTTGGACACTTGAAAAAGAGGGTTCACCCTGCCGAAGCTCCCAACTTCCCTGGGTGTGTAATGTATTTTCTTTAACAGAGCCGCATACGTAGACATGACTATTACTTGTATTGTCTTTTACTAACATAAGTATGGAGGGGGGACACATTCACATTGACACTTTGAAATAAGTTTTATTAATTGCCTGGTTTAACACGATCTTTTACAGCCACCTGCGGAAATGAACACCACGACCCCTACCATTAGGGAGTCTGAGCTGGTTCATTCCTCCATTAGGTTATTTTCTGGATCGTCCTCTTGAGATCCCTGTCTCAGGCAGGAGCAAAAACAGCTGAGGCAGGATAGATTTACCCACACAGGGCTACCAATGTGTAAGTTCTCAAAGGCCTCTAGAAAGACATTGTTGAGCTGTTGAGAGATTTATAGACTCATAGACTCATAGACTTTAAGGTCAGAAGGGACCAATATGGTCATCTAGTCTGACCCCCCGCATGATGCAGGCCACAAAAGCTGACCCCCCCCACTTTCCCTTAACTCTGCTGTTGAAGTCTCCAGATAGTGATCTAAAGACTTCAAGTCGCAGAGGATTTCCAGCTTGCGACCCCTGCCCTATGCTGCGGAGGAAGGCGAAAAACCTCCAGGGCCACTGCCAATCTACCCTGGAGGAAAATTCCTTCCCGACCCCAAATATGGCGATCAGCAGAACCCCGAGCATACAGGCAAGATTCTCTAGCCAGACCCTCATTTTACCAGCGATGGCCGTTATTGCCTAATTGATTAGAATCCCGTAATCCCATCAAACCATTCCCTCCATAAACTTATCTAGCCTAATCTTGAAGCCAGAGAGGTCTTTCGCCCCCACCGTTTCCCTCGGAAGGCTGTTCCAAAATTTCACCCCTCTGACGGTTAGAAACCTTCGTCTAATTTCAAGCCTAAATTTCCCCACGGCCAGTTTATATCCATTCGTTCTCGTGTCCACATTAGCACTGAGCTGAAATAATTCCTCTCCCTCCCTGGTATTTATCCCTTTGATATATTTAAAGAGAGCAATCATATCCCCCCTCAGCCTTCTTTTGGTTAGGCTAAACAAACCGAGCTCCTCGAGTCTCCTTTCATAGGAAAGGTTTTCCATTCCTCGGATCATCCTAGTCGCCCTTCTCTGTACCCGTTCCAGTTTCAGTTCATCCCTTTTAAACATAGGAGACCAGAACTGCACACAGTACTCCAAGTGAGGTCTCACCAGCGCCTTGTATAACGGAAGCAGCACCTCCCTGTCCCTACTAGAAATACCTCGCCTTATGCATCCCAAGATCGCATTAGCTTTTTTCACAGCCACGTCGCATTGCCGACTCATAGTCATCCTGCGATCAACCAGGACTCCGAGGTCCTTCTCCTCCTCAGTCACTTCTAACCTATGTGTCCCTAGCTTATAACTGAAATTCTTATTAGTCATCCCTAAATGCATCACCTTACACTTCTCACTATTAAATCTCATCCTATTACTAATACTCCAATTTACAAGGTCATCCAAGTCTCCCTGCAGAATATCCCGATCCTTCTCCGAGTTGGCAATGCCTCCCAACTTTGTGTCATCCGCAAACTTTATCAGCCCACTCCTACATTCGGTTCCGAGGTCAGTAACGAATAGATTAAATAAAATCGGACCCAGAACCGAACCTTGAGGAACCCCACTGGTGACCTCCCTCCAATCTGACAGTTCACCTTTCAGTACTACCCGCTGCAGTCTCCCCTTTAACCAGTTCCTTATCCACCTCTGGATTTTCCTATCGATCCCCATCTTATCCAATTTAACCAATAATTCCTCATGCGGTACCGTATCAAACGCTTTACTAAAATCGAGGTATATTAGATCCACCGCATTTCCTTTATCTAGAAGGTCTGTTACTTTCTCAAAGAAGGAGATCAGGTTGGTTTGGCACGACCTGCCTTTCGTAAACCCATGTTGTAATTTGTCCCAATTGCCATTCACCTCAAGGTCCTTAACTACTTTCTCCTTCAAAATTTTTTCCAAGACCTTACATACTACAGAAGTTAAACTAACAGGCCTGTAGTTACCCGGGTCACTTTTTTTCCCCTTCTTGAAAATAGGAACCACATTAGCTATTCTCCAGTCCAACGGTACCACCCCCGAGTTTACAGATTCATTAAAAATTGTCGCCAAGGGGCTCGCAATTTCTCGCGCCAGTTCCTTCAATATTCTAGGATGAAGATCATCCGGTCCGCCCGATTTAGTCCCGTTTAGCTGGTCAAGTTTGGCCTCCACCTCTGATACTGTAATGTCTATCCCCCCTCCTCTATTCCCCTCTGTCCTACTCCCTCTATTCCTAAACCCTTCATTAGCCTTATTAAAGACCGAAGCAAAATATTCATTTAGATATTGTGCCATGCCTAGATTATTCTTAATTTCCACTCCATCCACATTCTTCAGTGGTCCCACTTCCTCTTTCTTTGTTTTCTTCCTATTTATATGGCTATAAAACCTCTTATTGTTGGATTTAATTCCCCTTGCAAGGTCCAACTCTACACGGCTTTTGGCCTTTCTCACCGCATCCCTACATGCTCTAAACTCACTAAGGTAGGTTTCCTTGCTGATCCCTCCCTTCTTCCATTCTCTGTACGCTTTATGTTTTTTCTTAATCGCCCCTTTGAGACTCCCGCTCATCCAGCTAGGTCTAAATCTCCTGTCCACTAATCGTTTTCCCTTTCTCGGGATACAGGCCTCAGACATCTCATGCAACTTCTGCTTGAAATAATCCCAGGCTTCATCTGCCTTTAGATCCCTAAGTATGTTAGCCCAATCCACTTCCCTAAGTAGTTGCCTTAATTTATTAAAGTTGGCCTTTTTGAAATTGTACACCTTAGTTACAGTATCATTTCTGTTAATCCTTCCATTTAGTTTAAACCGAATTAGCTCATGGTCACTCGAGCCAAGGTTGTCCCCTACAACCATTTCTTCAACGAGGTCCTCACTACTCACCAGCACTAAATCTAAAATGGCATCCCCCCTCGTCGGTTCAGTTACTACTTGATGAAGGAATTCATCTGCTAGCACGTCTAAGAACATCTGAGCCCTATTATTGTTACTAGCATTTGTTACTTTTTCAGAAAAGAAACAGTTTAAGTTCCCACTATTTGTTTTAGATTTACGCAACCCCAGTTCCTAACCCTATTACACACACACACAAATTCTCTAATCCTTCTTAATCGTTCATTTACCTGAGTGATGTCTTTTCCATTCACCTTCTCCACTGGTGACTCCCCCAAGCCGAGGTCACCTTCCTCCATAGACGTGGACAAGGAGAAGCCATCACGCTCGTCAATCTGCCCCACAAGCAGTTGGGTTTCGGGGTTGGTTTCTGGCATATCCATCAACAGTTGAGTCAAATGGCCCTCATTGGAACTGTTGCTGATGTAGCGCTTTCTCCACACAAGTCCAAAGGTGCTCGGGACTAAAACAAAGTCCGAAGTTCTCATGGGGGTGGTGAAGGAGTCCATGTTACCTCTCGGCATTTCCATGATTTCTAAAACACGCGTTCTTGGTAAGAGATGGCCTCTTCTGCCCGGCGCTGGGACTTATGGGGTGGTGGTGATGCACCCTGATTGGCAGAGGGGAGTGGGAGGAGTTCTTAGAGGGGTCACATGACCCTCTTCTGGGCGGTTAATCCCACCCCAGAACCTGCCCTATTTTGGTCAAATCTGCTCTCGGGGGTGGTCCCAAGTGGCTGAAACCCATCCTGATTGGTAGAGGATGGTGAAGGAGTTGTTATAGGGGTCACATGACCCACTTCCGGATGGGTCACCCCACCCCAGAACTCCCCCCAATTGGTCAAATCTCCTCTCAGGGCGTTCCTACAGGGGCAAAACCCATCCTGATTGGGAGAGGGCGATGGGAGGAGTTCTTAGAGGGGTCACATTACACACCTTGCTTCTGGTCATGTGTCCGGCTTGACCCCCGGAAGTAATACCCCCGGGGTGGGATTTCCTGTGACAGGTGGGTAGGGTTTAAGGGATCAAGGGGTGGGGATAACATTTGATTGATAGTAGGGTCCTTATACTACTCATCAATCATCACCGTGTGAATTTGCTTGTATGTTTTTTCTCCTATATACAATCCTGCATCTGTTCTTGAGTGTTTAAAATTGTCATCTTTCTGGATCTTGGAGTGTGTCTGTATCTGTGACCTGAATAGGCCTTTGGGTGCTACAATAATATACATTAAATAACAATTTGATTATTAATAATAATTAATAATTAATCCACCTCCTGCTTTATTACCAGGAGGTTGAAAGAAGAAAGCTTCACTAGTTAAAAATAAACCAACCTGGCTTAGAGAGGAATTGAAGGCTGTTATAAAAATTATATATATATGTGATAAGAATGAGTATATATGAGGCATCAGGAATTGTAGAAAATTGATAAGGGAAGCAAAGGCATACAAGGAGAACTCTATAGCCAGCAGAATTAAGGACAATTGGAAGCAATTTGTAAAGTATACTAGCAACAAAAAGAATCCTAAAAATGGAATTGGTCTATTTACTAGACGGAAATGGTAGAATTATCAGTAGCAATGCAGAAAAAACCCCAGAAGTGTTCACTAATTTTTGTATTCCATATTTGGGACAAAGTCAGATGATGTAGTCATATCACATGAGGATAAGGATGATGATGAAGAAGAAACTCAGGAGAAATGTTAAACAACAGCTACCATTAGACATTTTAGAATCAGCAGGTCTGGATAACTTGCAACTAAGAGTTTTAGAAGAAGTGGCCAAGAAGCTGTCCAAATAATAAATATTGGTTTTCAGTAACTCTTGGAATGCTGGGGAAGCTACAAAAGATTAGAAGAAAGCTAATGTTGTTCCAATATTTAAAAAGGGTGAACTGCATGACCTAGGTAATTGTAGGCCTGTGAGATTGACATCGATTCCAGGCAAAACTTCTAATATGGGACTCATTTAATACAGAATTAAATGAGTGCAATACAATTAATGTGAATCAAAGTGGGTTTATGGAAAATGGATCCTGTCATATTAACTTGATATCTCTTTCTGGTGAAATTACACATTTTATTAATAAATAACATTATCTCTCTGGAGATATTTAAGAGTAGGTTAGATAAATGTCTATCAGGGATGGTCTAGACAGTATTTGGTCCTGCCATGCGGGCAGGGGACTGGACTCGATGACCTCTCGAGGTCCCTTCCAGTCCTAGAATCTATGAATCTATGAACATCATCGTGGCTATGGACTAAAAACTGGCTACCTGACAAGTGGAGCCATTGATAAGTTTAAGGTGCAAATTGCACAGGTCACTAATAACAGGTTCCTTACTCAGGGAGCTACCTGAGATTATTATCAAGTGAGATTGGTGAATCAGACAAATAGAAATAGGAAGACTTTATTTAAATTTATTTAAAATCAAAATAAATCCAAGCATAATTATATGAAAACAAATACATATAACACAAAATCTCCACAGCTCACATTCTTGCACTCTTATGGAGACCATTAGAGATAAAGGTGAAGAGAACAGTAAGTGGAGAGCACCCAAAGTTGGCAGTGACAATCTGTTTCCAGCATCCTGTTGTCCCAATGTCTCAACTAAGAGTTGGTCTGACCATCTTTTTATAAAAGGGATGAAATAGGTGAGGTAATATCTTTATCTGCAAACATCTTTTTATACCATTTTCCTTATGTCCCCCACACATCTTTGCTTTAGGTCTCTGTCCGTTGCCCATATTTATCATTCCGGGACCCATAATTTAGATTCTGGTTGCTAGCATTAGCTCTTTTTGTGTCATTCTTTTTTCAGTGGTTTCAATACATAAATGTGGTTTCTCCATGTTACAAATCACCATAAATCCCCTAGAAATCCATTGTTTCCAGCTTCTGTGGTGTCCTTGTGTATCCCAATCTACGTATTGTAAACTATTGTTAAATCTTATAACGTTAGGTTAAGCCAGGGGTCGGCAACCTACAGCACGCGTGCCAAACACGGCCCGCGAGCCGATTCTGAGTGGCACGCAACTCCCTGCCGCGGTCCCGGCCCCCAGCCCCACTCAGCCCCCCGCCCACCGCCCACCACTCTCCCATGCGGGGGCAGGAGGCAGAAGCTTGGTTCTGCGGCAGCCAAGCTTCCCCCCTCCCCCGCTTCTTCCCCCAGCCTGTGCTTTCCTGCCCCGCCTCCTCTCCTTCCCTGGCCAATTAGCTGATGGCCATAGCGAGGGGGAGGGGGAAGAGCGGCAGCATGCACACAGCTCCGTAGAGCAGGCAGAGAGAGGTAGGGACGGAGCCTGGGGGAAGGGGGTGGAACAGGGCATATCCCTTCCAGCCCCCTGCATGAGCCGCTCAGGGCAGGGGGCTGGGAGCACCCCCATGAGCCGAGCACCCCACCCCTCTGCCCTGCACCCCCCACCCCCACCCCAACACACACCCATCCCTCTGCCCTGCACCCCCACAGCCCCATCCCTCTGCCCTGAACCCCCCCCACACACTCAGCCTTCTGCCCTGCACCCCCCATACCCCCAGCCTTCTGCCCTGAACCCCCACACCCCAACACACACCCAGCCCTCTGCCCTGAACCCCCCACACCCCAACACACACCCAGCCTTCTGCCCTGCACCCCCACAGCCCCATCCCTCTGCCCTGAACCCCCCCACACACACTCAGCCCTCTGCCCTGCACCCCCCACACCCCAACACACACCCAGCCTT
>NW_020695843.1:99532-135034 GCF_002925995.2 Terrapene triunguis | reverse complement strand
GCACCCCCCTGCCCTCTGCCCTGATCTCTGAACCCCCCCCACACACATCCCAGCCTTCTGCCCTGAACCCCCTCCCCCAGCCCTCTGCCCTGACCCCTGAAACACTCCCCCCCCCAGGTCTGGGGTCCCGGCCGCAGGCCCTGATCAGCCCATTGCTGGCCTAGGTGAACAGAACCCCAGGCTGGCAGCGAGCTGAGCAGGCTGGTGGCATAAGATCAGCATTTAAATTTAATTTTAAATGACGCTTCTTAAACATTTTGAAAACCTTGTTTACTTTACATACAATAGTTTAGTTATATAATATAGACTTATAGAAAGAGACCTTCTAAAAACATTAAGAAGTATTACCGGCACGCGAAACCTTAAATTAGAGTGAATAAATGAAGACTCGGCACACCACTTCTGAAAGGTTGCCGACCCCTGGGTTAAGCTGTCATGCTAACATCCTTTCCTACATAGGCTATCATAACTATTAACAGACCCACTAGGCCTCAGCTTATTGTCAAGCCTTCATTAGTTGGTACACAGATTCTTATAGGTTTCAGAGTGGTAGCCGTGTTAGTCTGGATGAGCAAAAACAACGAGGAGTACTTGTGGCATCTTAGAGACTAACACATTTGTTTGGGCATAAGTTTTTGTGGGCTAAAACCCACTTCATCAGATGCATGGAGTGGAAAATACCGTAGGAAGATATATATATAACAGTACATGAAAAGATGGGTGTTGACTTACCAAGTGGGGGGTTGAGACAATTCAATTGAAGTGGGCTATTATCAAAAGGACGAAAAATCACTTTTGTAGTCGTAATCAGGATAGCTCATTTCAAACAGTTGACAAGAAGATGTGAGTAACAGTAAGGGGAAAATAGCATGGGGAAATTAGTTTTTAGTTCTTGTAATGACCCATTCACTCCCAGTCTTTATTCAGGCCTAATTTCACTGGGGGAGATCAGATTTCATGGTCCATGACATGTTTTTCATGGCTGTGAATTTGGTAGGGTTCTAACTCTGGGAATTGTGTTGTATTTGCCTTGGTGTGATATGGATAATTGGCCAGGGAGGTCTTTTGTGGGTAAAGGATATGAAAGCCATGGGGCAGACAGGAGAGGTGGGAGAGAGGGAAAGTGGCAAAGCAGCTGATCTGATCACTGACAGGTAAAGTGGGGCCTTTCAACATCCAACCAGTGCTTGTCCGGAGTGGGAAGGGTCATTGTGCAGGCTAGTACATGTGAGCATTGCCCTAGGACAGACTCTGGACAACTTTACAGCAGCTGTGTCTGGGCAGCAGAACACTCAACTGCGGTGATGAAGTGGGAATTCTGTGTAATAGTTTTATGAATGGTAGGCAGGGCAGTGACTTGCCTAAGGATTGCTACCCAGTCAGCACAATAAGGTTACAAAGCTCTATTGGGGCAGAGCTGAAGACGTGTCACTTGACTCTTCATCCCATCCTAGACAGTTATTAGAGGACTGGCTGGAGCCCACCAATATCAATGGAGGATCCTGAAAGACAATGGGAACGTCAGAACATGTGAATTCAGCAGAGGTTAGCAGGAGGAGGACAATGGACAGAGCAGGGACAGGAATCTAGGATAAGAGCTAGCCTTTGGAGAGACACGAGAGCTCACCTGGGACTGAGAGACAAAGACAGAGAAAGTGGAAACCAAGATGGGTCCACAGCAGCATGGCTTATGGGAGCCCTGACTTGGCCAGTATGGACCATATCTTACTTTTGCTGCTTCTCTGTGCTAATCTAAGAACTTCCCGATGGTGTGTTCCAGCTGACCAATAAATCCTGCTGTGGTTTGAAAAGGCTGCCGGGTGTCACTGCAGATACTTGCTGAGGTGCATTGGTCTCTGAGTGTAAAAGTCTCTGAGCAGGGGTCTAGCTCAGTTGGACCCACCGGGCAGAGCATATGGGGTGAAATAGGAGTGCTGGAGCCCAGAGGCTCTGTCTCGAAGGTGTTGGGGCTATGTGACCTTCCCTTAAGGAAGAGTGGGACCCTTGCAGGGTCTGGCAAACTGAAGGGCTTCTTCCCCAGGATTCTTTAAAAGCTGGGGCATAGCACCGATCCTATAGATCTGTGACACCTGCCAAGGCCCAGATGTGGTGCCAATGTGTGATTAAAGACCAAAAATGAAGGGGATACACTGATCATTGACACATGAAACTTAAAGTGCTGAGGAATCTTTTCCTTTAGTGTGAATCTCTCTGTAACCTCAGAGCAATGGTTCTTTATTTCTGAGGTAAATCTTCAATACTTAATGTCAGGGGACACTCAATTTATGTGGCTCATCAGTTGCTTTGGCACCACAATGAGTTACATCCAGGGCCGGCACCAGCTTGTCAAGCAGGTGCTTGGGGCGGCCACTCCGGAGAGGGGCGGCACGTCCGGCTATTCAGCGGACGGCCCCTCACTCCGGCTCAGAGCAAAGGACCTCCCGCCGAATTGCCGCTGCAGATTGCGATCGTGGGGTTTTTTTGCTGCTTGGGGCGGCCCAAACCCTGGAGCTGGCCCTGGTTATATCCCTGCAAGGAGGTGAACTGGAGTGAGATGAATAGAGTGAGGATTTCTCAGACAGGTAGGTTTCCACTTTGCATTTATTCAGCATTTGCCTTGAACTGTTTGTGCCCAATTCCCAGATAGCCGGTCAAGTTCCTTTGTACCCTCTGGATACTCCCCAAATCTCCCGAGCAGCAGCGACAGGCCCAGAAGTTCAGGGTTTACAATCCCAGAGTTGCTGCAGCAGAGACAAGAACAGGCCCAGCAGGGAATGGGGGTGTGGCTGCAAGGTTACTGCTTTTGGCTCCTCCCATTATGCAAAGGAGCTCTTCTCTGCACTTGTGTATCTCAGGTACAAAAAGTTTGGAAAATAAGGACAGTGCAGCTCAGTCAGTTACAACAGAATCAGCCAAGACATTGCGACTACGCGGCTCCCCTTGCATGGGAATCTCAGAATCAAGCCCAGAGAGGGAACCCAGTCAGGGCCGGATTAACTTTTTGTGGGCCCAGTGCCAAACATTTGTGGGCCCCCCTGGGGAATGAAGGTGCCAGGGGCAAGAGCACAGCGGGCAGGGTGGATTTGATTTAAATCACTAGTCAGGAAGACTCAATTTAATCATGGTTTTCTACATAAAAGTGCATTCTTGTTGGTTGTTATAACGTTAATTCTTCACAACTCAGAGAGCGATGTAGGTTTCATTTTTAGAAGGTACACACTATATACATTTTTAAACAGTGATTTATTTTGAAAACTTTTCTGATGAGTTTTACAGCTATATCAGAAAATTAATAATTGTTTGGTTATTTCATTTACCAAAGGTAACTGAAGCAGATATTTATGATGTCATTGGAAGGTGAACTATCTCCATTTCAACAGGTTAATCATTAATATTTGGAGGATTTTCTTGCCATGATGTATTAGGAGGAGAACATCACCAGACAGACATTTAAATTGTTTTATTTAACTAAAACAACAACATTAAGTATTCTGGATTTTTTTCTTCAACAGCAAACATATAATATTTTAACAAAAAAGCATATGTTCCCTCGCATCTCACATTTATCTCCAGACTTCTTCTCCTGATCCAGATCTATTCCACCCCCAACAATCTTCTATTCATTGAACTTTTTGAAACTTGGCACTTTTAGAGAGAGGTAAGGGATTGACTCTGGGTACACAAATTTGCAGAGGGACAATAGAGTTGAGGTCTGTTATTTCTCACCTCTATATATTTATAAACATTTTTGCTGTTAACAAGCGTTATCTCTGGAGACACACATCCACAATTTGAGAACTGCAAAACTAAGCATCTCTGATATCTTCTAGACTGAGCACTGAGTCCCATTGAGTAGATAGAAAGATTAACCTAAATCTATACAGAAGCCTGTGGAACCCCATAAGATTGGGTCCCTAATCCATGAACTATTAGAACTCATTTACAAAACTTTTCTTAAACATTACATGAATATATTGTCTCATACTATAGAATTAGAATTTATAATCCCTTTTCTGTGATGAGATGCACTATAGCTCAAAGATAGTTTTAATTAAGATATCTTTAGATTGATTTTTTTGATAAAAGATTTTTCCCCTTAAAAAGCATATGTTTTGTTTTTTTTTAAATCATTTTTATCTGCCCTGACAGCAGGGCATCATGGGGGTGGGGGGGGGGAGACTGGTCCCCAGCTGGAGCTAGGCAGGGGCCAAGGGGCAAGATGAGCACAGTGCGGCATGGGGGGGAGAATTATTCCCTGCTGACTGAAGCAAGGCAGGCACTGGGGGCAAAAGCACAGCAGGGGGGGAGCTAGGGTTGGTCCCTGGAGCAAGGGAGGGGCCAGGGGTAAACTGCAAGTGCAGCAGGGCTGGGGAGGGGGTAAACAGGATTCCCCCCCACCACCCCTGCTCACATAGAGCAGGTACCTACCTTCTCCCTGGTTCTAGCCCATTCTCTTCGTCTCTCTCTGTACTGAGCTGCCCCTCATCCAGTGTGACGAAGTGGGAATGTTCTTAATGTTTTCTCTGAATGTTGTGTGGGTGCCTCAGTTTCCCCTATGCATTTCTTAAGTATCTAGGTGGTAGGATAAGGGGGTGTGATTTGTTGCAGAGCCCTAGGCAGGTGTGATGCTGTCTGCACAGAGAATGGTGACACCCTGTCTCCTGGCAACTGATGGTCTGGGCCCCTCTCCTGGAAGGTGCCAACTGAAGGTGTTGGAGAACAAAGAGATCAGGAAAGAGACAGCTGGCTGAGAGTCACAGTGAATCGCAGGAAGTGTGTGTGTGTGTGGGGGGGGTGCAGTGCCCTGACTCCCCCACGCTCTGACATCCAGCAGCAGCAGGACAGGTTCACTTCCAGCCCTCTGGGGAGGGTGTTGGGAGTGGGAGGAGCAGAGGCTAATGTGGTTACTCCTATAACCGGAGTTTTAGTTTTCAGTCAGCACTGCTAACCGGACATTCAGGTCCAGTTTTCTAGTTGAGTTTCCAGTCTAAAACTAGACATCTGACAACAGGGCTGCCAGAAAAGCCTGGGGGAGAGGCAAGCAATCACTTTTAAGAGTGAGAGGGCTAAGCCTTAAGTCTTAAGGGGGGAGGAAGCAAGTGGTGGGTGGGCTAGGGAGTGGAGAGAAGCTAGTGGGCAGGGCCATGTCTTCTGTACTGCCCAGGTAGGTTGGAGACACTGGGGATCAAGTGACACAGTATCCCCAGCCCAGGTGACATGGCTGCCAGTGGTGGATTTAGAGTTAGTGGGCAGGGCCTGGCCCAGTGCACAGCTTCATTTTTTGGGGCCCTTCCTTGGGACCCAGCCAAGAAAAAACATTCTCTCATCTCCCCCACCCCCATTTTTTCTTCCTCCTCCTCCTCCTATAAGTAATGGCATGTAAATGAAAATAAAGTGAGGTACCTTGATAGACTACAAAAACAAACTTATTTTTCCACAGACCACGTGACAATCGGAGGGTCTCAATGCACCACTTAATGATCTTTCCAAATATTGTTTGTACCGTTAGATAACTATTGTAAAGCACTTTAGATAAGAGCACATTATAAAAAAAATGTTGGGGGGGCGGGGTCTGGCCAGGAGCTAGGGTGAGGGAGGGGGCTCAGGATTGGGGCAGGAGATTGGGGTGTAGAGCGCTTACCTGGGGCAGCTCCCATTTGGTGCGAGGGGTGGGGGTGGGGATGTGGGGGGGGGTGCAGAAGTCAGGGCTAGGGTCATGGGTGGGTGTGAGGGCTGGGGTCGTGAGCTGGGGTTGTGGGGATGCTCCCTGCCCTGAGCATGTCACAGCAGGGGGCTGGAGGGGGTATGCCCCTGTTCCACTCTCTTCCCCCAGGCCCTGCCCCTGCCTCGTCTCCACCTCCTCCCCCAAGCAGTGAGCACACTGCATCCCTGCTCCTCCCATGCCAACAAACAGCTGTTCAGAGGTAGGGGAAGTGCGGGGAGGGGGAGAGGGAGGGGTGGAAATGCAGTATGCTCAGGGGAAGAGGTGGGAGGGGGGGAGTTTAGCTGCCAGAGGGGCCTGCCCTGCAGCAGGAGCCCCAGAAGCCAGAGCGGGGGGCAGAGAAGAGCAGGCCAGGCTGGGGCCCTTTGGAGCGTGGGCCTGGTGCCATGGCACCAGTGGCACCATGGTAAACCCGGTACTGGACTGTGTAGATACTGGCAGCAGTGCTGAACCTGGCACAGGACTGAGAGGGGAGCCAGTGCACCTCCATGTGCTGGGGGTTACTCCACTTTAGGGCCTGTTGAGGAGGCTCCCATTGTGCCAGGCATATTTCTGAGGGAAAGGACGGGGGCTTCTGGTGAATGTGGCCCCTTTGTGCTGACTCAGCCGGGGCCGAGAGGGCACAGAGCAGCGGTGAATGCTCCCCATAGTTTCTGGAGATCCTGTCAATGAGGATAGTAAGTGAGTGGGAAGGGGAGACATAAACCACTGACCCCAGCACTTGGGGGTGATCAGTGACTAGCAGAGAGGTGCAAACTGAGCTAATCAGAACACTGAGGCGTTATTGCTGTTCAGCCAACTGTAGCTATCCATGTTCCTACACTAGGCCTGGTCCACACTAACCCCCCACTTCGGACTAAGGTACGCAAATTCAGCTACGTTAATAACGTAGCTGAATTCGAACTTACCGCGGGTCCAGACTCAGCAGGCAGGCTCCCCCGTCGATGCCGCGTACTCCTCTCGATGAGCCGGAGTACAGGCGTCGACGGCGAGCACTTCCGGGATCGATCTATCGCGTCTAGACAAGACGCGCTAAATCGATCCCAGAAGATCGATCGCTTACATCCGGACCAGGAAGTAAGTATAGACGTACCTGTGTCAGGGGCTGTTTCTCTCATTGTATTAGTCACTCTGTGCAAATGCAGGTGTATTTCTTGCACTAGCTTTGATGAAGCCAAATTATGTATACATGTTTATTTCCTAAATGCAGAGGGATCCAGGTGCAGTCTCCATGACATTGTGCTGGGGGGTAAATCTAGCCCACCCTGCATGGGATGGCAGGCTGTGGAGTGAAGAGCTACACACCATGTGGGAGTTTCCTGCTTGACCCTGCGGGGGGTTCGGGGAAGGAGGGAGCGGTGTGGTGCAGTGTAGCCAGTTTTTGCCCCCTGCACCTACCCCCAGCTGTTTTGGCCCCTCCCCCTTGCCATGGTCAGGCTCAGGGCTCCTCCCCTGCTGCCTCAGGGAACTCTGGGGAAAGCTCCACAGCACTCGCCCCCCTCCCCCGTCTCCAGCTCCAGCAGCCACAGGCAGGGTCACATCTGCTGCTGCCCTGGGAAGACACGGGGCTGCTGCACACAGGCATGTACCAGCACAGACCTGCTAAAGGGGGCCAGCCAATCCCACCATAGCTGCACCACCTGCCCCCTGTTGGCCTCCTAGAGGATGTTGTAGCCTGCTCGTTCCCAGTCTGTTCAGGGGAGCTCAGGGAAAGACTGGTCTGCTAAATGCTGACCCCAGTGCAGGACATGATCCAGCTCTAAGTCACCAGGAATGTCACATATGGGTTCAGTCCCTTCTCCCTCATGGGGAGTTTCCTATGGGGGCAGGCTGGCTGAGTTCTTACCTGAGCAGATCACTTCAGTATCAATAGAATGAAGGCAGGTAGTTACATCCCATCCTCCATGCCTGCAGTCCCGGAGAGCTGACTCATCACCACCACAATTAACTTCATATAGCCAAGTCGGTCCAGATCCTTCTCCAAACTGAGCCTAGCCAGGGGCACTGACAGCAGAGCCCGATCCCAGCTGCTTACAAACCACCTCAGCATCTTCCATGTCCCAGTCAAAATCACACACCGTCCCCCACTGATCCTGGTGTTTAACCTCCACTCTCCCGGCACAGGGGCTGCCTCCATCCGCCAGCCTCAGCTCATCAGCACCTGCAACGAGAGAGAGAGCGAGCGAGCAGGGAGCCCCCTCCCCAGCGTTATCACAGCAGAGTCTGTGCCCGGCAGCAGGGGATCCGCGCCCAGAGCCAGGAGAATAGGACATGCCTAGAGTTGCCTCATGGCGCCACCTTCTCACATCTCAAGGGCCTCACACTCACGGCTGTCAGTGCTGCAGCTCTCACCATTTTATCCCCACTCTGGCGATTTGGGGTGTTTTTACCTGTCTTGTGAGAACACGATGAAAGGCGTCAACTCACAGAGTTTCCCTTATTCCAAATGGCGCCATCTCCTGTCACTGTCAGTGGGGCTGAAGCCAGTGAGATGCCGCCATCTCCCTACAGTCTGTTGGCATGTGGGAGTGAGGCTGACCTGTGTAAAGTTGTCTGCCACCTCCCACTGTTTTGAAGGAGACTGAAGCCCACAGCAACATGGCTGCTCCTATATGGCTTAGTGGGCTGGACAGGACCCAGGGATTGTGAGGGGCTGCAGAGACCCTGTGCAAGGAGGAGGGGGAGAGGGAGGGGAGCAGGGTCCTGGGGAGCAGAACAGGGTCCTGGGGAGCAGGAGGAAGATTTAGGGTTGCAAGGAAATGGGGTGCAGGTGGTGTGTGGGCAGGAGTGAGGAGTGGGAAGAGTAGGGTGGGCGTCTGGTGCAGGGGAATGAGGAAGGGATGGGGAGGGAAGGGGGCTCTGGAAAGGTGGGTCAGCAGTAAGGGAGAGGAGGGGTCTACTGTGGGGGTCAGGAGGCAGGAGAGGGGAGGAGGATGTAGATTGGGGGAGGAGGGAGAGCTGGGTATGGAGCAGAAGGGTCTGGAGAAGGAGGCAGGGAGGTTAGGAGTGGAGGGGCAGGGAGGTGGGCGTCTGGAGCAGAGGGGCATGAGGGGAGGAAGGAGTGTGGGGAAGGGAGAGTAGAGGCCTCTAGATTGTGGGATGTGCTTCACAGTCTCAGGTAGAGAAGTGGGGGGGGGGGGGGGGGGGGGGTGAGCCAAGGAAGTGTTGCTGTTTGCAAAAGGCTAAATCACTCTGGTTGAGTTACAGTGACATTATAGCTGATGTGAATGGTTGATGTCAGTGTGAAGGTCTCCAATATCTGTAACTCACCCCTGAACAGTAACAAAAGTTCTGTGTGTGAGTGTGAACCATGCTGCATGAATTAGCTCAGTGGGTCTCAAACTATATCCCAGCCAGTCATTCTTCTGTCAGAGGAAATGAACCAGGAGGGAAGAGTGAAGACAGTACTGGGCAATGGACGGCAGTTCCCCGTCTCAGGGGTGAGGGGAGGGTAAGTGCAGTTTGGGTGCATTAAAAGGTGATTTTTCAGCCTGCACTTTTCACCCCGACTCTGGCAGAGGAGTAGATGGGAGTTAAAAAGTTAAACACAGACTGAATAACACGACTGGATGGTTTTAATAGTATCATGATTTTTGATCCATCCTTGATATTTTTTCATTTCTTTGCCTGGATCCCACATAATTTTACAAATGTTTGTCTGCACAATTTAAAGAGGTCAATACTTGTGAAATATGATATTTTGCCAAAGACTGACCTGGCCTCTACTCAGGGCTCATAGAGGGGAATAGGGGGCATTGAGAGAAAGGGAAAAGTAGCTACATTATGATCTCCCCTGCATGGTATAGTCCTCTGTACCACTCTGTCTGCATCATGTGAAGCAAAGTCAAATTTCCCATAGAAAATAAAAATATTCTGGGCATGATGCACATTTGCTCATAAATCCTGAAAAATAACATTTAACTGAACATGTGCTTGCATCGCTATATGACACTATCCCACAAATAAATGAGCTGTAATTTATCCCTCATATGGTAACAATTGTCCATCCCCTGCAATGTCAGTCTGATCACCAGGAGTCACCACAGAATTCTCTGATTTTTAGTCATATTTAGCTATGTTATGGGCTCTAACCCCAGCATATTATATATATGAACTTTTTGGGAATTTGAAATATAAACTCCAAGTAACCTGCTAGACGATTGGTTTGCTCAGCATTTTCTGGGTACCAGCCCCCTACGCACTACAATTACTGAGCTGTCTGTGACATATATGTAGGCACTCTTTATGAGAGGAGCCTCTGAATGTTATTGGGAGTGTTCCAGGGGAAAAGCCTGTGTGCTGCAATCTAGCCTTAGAGACTACAACTCCTATGATGCCTTGGGGAAAGGGGGGAGATGTCCTCCTGCAGGGAGAGCAGGCAGTGGACTCCATTTTGGGAAAAGGAGTGAGATTGCTGCTGTGGAGCTTGGTCCATACCAGGAGCTGCTGCTAGGAAGCCAGACGCTGCTGCTGAGAGCCTGCAGGGGCTTTGATTGAGCAGGGAGCCCCAGAGGCTGTTGGTGGCTTCATTGGAGTCAGAGCAGAGACCCTTGCTGTGCCTAGAGCTCACTGAGGGAACTGCGAGTAACCCCCACTCTTGTTGGGAAAGTACTTGCAAGGGAACGGGCACCGCAGAGAGACTGAGTCTGAGGAGAGGCAGAGTGATCTTCCCATTGACCCAGGACCCAGAGCTGTTCACATTTGGTGAAGCCAGCTCCAATTTCAGAGGGGTTGGGCAGGTTTTTTGCCTTGGCTGGACTGATACACAGAACCAACAGAGTGCTGCCTCCAGCTGCAGATCTTCAAGCGCACCCACACAAGCAAGTGTCTAGGACTCTGAAATCCAGAGGAGTGTACAATGCAGGGTGGGGTAAATGGTGGCAGTGTAAATGCCAGTTACATAAGTTTCATTTATTACTGTTTATTATATTTGTTAACACTGGTCTACAATTTTTGAGAAGTCATCTGCTTCAGAGATAAAATGTGCTATTTATTATGTATTTTGATGTGCTGAATTCAAATATGACAATTAAAACAACTGATTGGCTACTGTTTCTAAGATATTTAAGTTTTAACATTTTATGTCTATGTATATTGTGTAGATAGTAGAGTTTTAATCATAAATTGTAAACCTAGGTCTTTTCATGTGTTTATGGTTGCTTTACATGATAATATTTCACCTGTCCTGTTTATGTAACACTTTAAAAATCAGCAAAAGGGTTATATAAATAAAATTTATTATGAAACAAAAGGCAAAAAACTATTCTGTACATAGTTTAGTCCTATTCAGTGTCTACTCGGCGCTTCTTGGCTTGTCTCTTGTATTCATGAAATGGAGCATCTCTTGTCACTGTCCAGCAATAGTCTGCAAGCATTGATGGGCTCCATTTGCCCTGATAGCGTTTCTCCATTGTTGCAATGTCCTGGTGAAATCGCTCGCCATGCTCATCGCTCACTGCTCCGCAGTTCGGTGGGAAAAAATCTAGATGAGAGTGCAAAAAATGTATCTTTAGTGACATGTTGCAACCAAGGCTTTTGTATGCCTTGAGGAGGTTTTCCACCAACAACCTGTAGTTGTCTGCCTTGTTGTTTCCGAGAAAATTTATTGCCACTAACTGGAAGGCTTTCCATGCCGTCTTTTCCTTGCCACGCAGTGCATGGTCAAATGCATCATCTCGAAGAAGTTCACGAATCTGAGGACCAACAAAGACACCTTCCTTTATCTTAGCTTCACTTAACCTTGGAAATTTTCCACGGAGGTACTTGAAAGCTGCTTGTGTTTTGTCAATGGCCTTGACAAAGTTCTTCATCAGACCCAGCTTGATGTAGTGGGAATCTCTTGCACGACTATCCCATTCGCAGAGAAAACAGCAGTACTTTGTGTATCCAGTCTGCAGACCAAGCAAGAGAGCAACAACCTTCAAATCGCCACAAAGCTGCCACTGATGTTGGTCATAGTTTATGCACCTCAAAAGTTGTTTCATGTTGTCATAGGTTTCCTTCATATGGACTGCATGACCAACTGGAATTGATGGCAAAACATTGCCATTATGCAGTAAAACAGCTTTAAGACTCGTCTTCGATGAATCAATGAACAGTCTCCACTCATCTGGATCGTGAACGATGTTGAGGGCTGCCATCACACCATCGATGTTGTTGCAGGCTACAAGATCACCTTCCATGAAGAAGAATGGGACAAGATCCTTTTGACGTTCATGGAACGTGGAAACCCTAACATCACCTGCCAGGAGATTCCACTGCTGTAGTCTGGAGCCCAACAGCTCTGCCTTACTCTTGGGTAGTTCCAAATCCCTGACAAGGTCATTCAGTTCACCTTGTGTTATGAGGTGTGGTTCAGAGGAGGAGGATGGGAGAAAATGTGGGTCCTGTGACATTGATGGTTCAGGACCAGAAGTTTCATCCTCTTCCTCTTCCTCGTCTGACTCAAGTGAGAATGATTCTGGTGCATCAGGAACCAGCAGTCCTTCTCCGTGGGGTACTGGGCGTATAGCTGATGGAATGTTTGGATTATGCACAGTCCACTTTTTCTTCTTTGACACACCTTTCCCAACTGGAGGCACCATGCAGAAGTAACAATTGCTGGTATGATCTGTTGGCTCTCTCCAAATCATTGGCATTGCAAAAGGCATAGATTTCCTTTTCCTGTTCAACCACTGGCGAAGATTTGTTGCACAAGTGTTGCAGCATATGTGTGGGGCCCACCTCTTGTCCTGATCTCCAATTTTGCAGCCAAAAGAAAGGTGATAGGCTTTCTTAACCATAGTGGTTATACTGCGCTTTTGTGATGCAAAAGTCACTTCACCACAAACATAGCAGAAGTTATCTGCACTGTTCACACAAGTACGAGGCATCTCTGCTCACTTTGGCTAAACAGAAATGTGTCCCTTTGCAAAATCAAACACTGACAAATAAGAGAGCACGACACTGTATGATTTCTAGAGCTGATATAGGGCAATTTGTTCAGCAGAGTGATGTAAGCTTCGTTATGACTGCATCATCCATGACTTCTAGGAATAACATGATGCAATTCATATCATGTATGATGCAATACCAGCTTCAGATTGCATCATTCATTGTTTTGCCTAAAAAGCAAGTACTGTCCAAACCCAGTCATAGATTTATTCATAGATCCAGTTCAAAGATGTATTTTAGTCATTTCTGGTTTAGATTGAGATCCCTTCCCTTTATAACTCACTTATCCTCCGCCATTCCCAAGTCAAGGGTCGTATATACTGACCCAATAGCATATCTTGAAAACTAGAGCCAATCAACAATTTTAAGCATCATTTTCGTTCTCAGTGGCCCAGAATTAGTAAAGTTTGACTACATTTATTTCAGAAGCATTTTGGCTGTAGAGCAGTGTAATTGATGTTATACAACTGCTCCTGTGGATTTAAATTAGTAGTGACATTTAATCTTAGTCTGTTATACCCTGTTTCTTAAATTGTTAAGTAAATGAGTGTTCGTTCTAATTTAAGTATATTGGATGTATATTATTTATAATTGGTATTTGAGTTAGACCCATGCCACAGGTGATTATTAATTATTATTATTATTATTATTACTATTTGAAGGGGTTTGTTCCTGGAGGTTCCCAGGGTATGCCATTGAGCCTGTACAGGGGCCAGCCAGGTGGAGGCACCGCCAATTTTAACTTCCTTTAGGAGTAAAGGGACTGCAGCAGAGGGGTGGACAGAGGATTCCCACTTATACAACATCACCACTCGGATACTCAGGATCTCCTTTAATGTCAACAACATCAGGCACACAGGTGAGTGTTGCCTGCTCCCGAGTAACCCAGGGATAGAAAGGGGGGTTACATATACATTAGGGCAGGTTTCGCTCTAAGACAATAATTCAGACTGACATTTCTGATTATCAACGTCCGTGTCAGTTTCTCAGGCTGGCGCAGAAGCACATCGGGTTCCCATGAACCAGCTACTGCTATGGAGTTCACTGCCCTGTCAGTCACATGGATCATTATCATGCTGTTAACCCCAGCCCAACGGGTTCCAATCACTGTATTATTTAAATCGTATCTGGATCACACATTAGATTTTAACATGATTTTTAATCTGTTTTGGAGTCTTTGGGCCAGATTCACTCCCTGCGTTGCACCAGCACATGCCGCTGTAACATATGGTCTGCCCCCCCCCGCACTGGTGTTAAGTCTGCCTGGAGCTGGGACACAGCATGGGAAAGAGTCTGTAGCCCCCTCTGTGCTGGAGGAATGAGAGCAGCCTTGAAACTGGGCAGGGGCGGCCTTGAGGGAATGAAGCCAATGTAGCCGTGAGAGGCCCTGATACAGCACCTCTGCCATGCAGCTCATGCTGGTCGGGCTTCTCCAGGCTCCAGCTAGGATTCAAAGCTTCTCTGCTCCAGCAGAAACCCTGGGGGAGGGACGAAGGGCTCCTGCAGGATAAATCTTCCTGCTGGCAGAGCTTCCAGTACCCTCATGGGCACAGGGCATTGCACACTGCACCCTAACCCACACCCCCTCAGTGCGAGGAATCAGCTCTGGGTATATTTGGGTCAAATCCTGCTCACCTCATACTTGAGAAACTTCTACTGGCTTCAGTGAGTGAATGGGGGAGTGAGGAGCCAGGACTTGACCCTTGCAACTGTTGGAGTTGGACCAACCAGAAATGTATTTATTGGGATTTAAAATACTAAATTGAGGCCTAGCCAAGGCCTTAGGCACCCGGACAGCATTGCTAACACACTCAAATCCCAGCAGCATTAAGTGACCATTTCACCAGGAACTCAGCCAGTCAGACACCTACAGAAACTCCTTCCCACCCCTTTCTCATTATGTGACGCACGGCCTGAGACCTCCCCAAATGCCCCATCAAAAAGCTGTGTTTTGCAGTGCGCCCAGAAGGTCACCAAATTCAGGCTATTTTTGTTAGGGTTACCATACGTCCGGATTTTGCCGGACATGTCCGGCAAAATCCAGCGCCGCTGGTGCTGGGCGGCCGGGGGCCGGGCCGGGGGTGCTGGGGGGCTGGGCCGCCGGCGGCGCTGGGCGGCCGGGGGGTGTGCCGGGCGGCCGGGGGGTGCGCAGGTTTGGGTGCAGGAGGGTGTGCAGGGTGCAGGCTCTGGGAGAGAGTTTGGGTGCAGGCTCTGGGCTGGGGTAGGGGGTTGGGGTGCAGGAGGTGGTGAGGGTTGCAGGCTCCGGCCGGGCAGCACTTACCTCGGGCGACTCCCAAAAGTGACCGGCACATCCCTCTGGCAGCGGCTACTAGGGGGGACCAGGGAGACTCCAGGGGCCGCAGGGATGTGCTGCCCACTTCTGGGAGCAGCGTGTGGCCAGGGCAGACAGGGAGCATGCTTTAGCCCCACGCTGCGCTGCCAGACTTTTAGTGCCTAAAATTTCCCAGATTGGCTGGAATAGCCTCTGGGAGATAGAGCCCGATTCAAGGAGACTCCCTGCGAAAACAGGAGGGTTGGCAACTCTAAATATGTCCTGCATACACCATGCCCATCAGTGCTGTCAGCAGGATGAGGGCTCCTTGGAAACAAGTTTACTTGACTCATGTGAGTCAGACAATAAAGGAACAGACACAAGGCAAGGGGCAGTAAGGACAAAATAATGCCTGGCTGGCACCACACATACCTCAGGCTCTTCTATAAGGAGAACTGTTACAAATACTTGGATTAAAGGAAATGTCTTTAATTCTTTACCTTTACTTTGTCTCCCACACTGCTCTGTCTGTATGTTTGCAGCCTCTACCTAATCTTCCTTCAAATCCCTCCTTCAGACTCAGCTCAGTTGTGATTCTGGCAGATTACTCCACAAAGAGCAATTTGGCAGGTGATAGGGTGTGGCTGTGCCTTTTCTTTCCCTCTCCTTATTTTTACCCTCCTCCCTGGCCCAATACTGCTGTTCCCCCTCACTCTGCTCTCCCCCTACTTAAAAATAAAAACAACAAAATAGGAAATTGAACCTATCATCACCCTGTTAATTTGTTTCTATATCCCATCCCATCTTCAGTCCTGCATTTGTTCTCATATATATGGAGATATACCTATCTCATAGAACTGGAAGGTCATCAAGTCCAGCCCCCTGCCTTCACTAGCAGGATCAAGTACTGATTGCCCCAGATCCCTAAGTGGCTCCCTCAAGAATTGAACTCACAACCTTGGGTTTAGCAGGCCAATGCGCAAACCACTGAGTTATCCCTCCCCCTTTCTTGAGACTTTTAGACAGTAAGCTTTCAGGACTGGGAGTTCGTCTGTATCTGTGAGCTGAATGGGCTTTTGTGTGCTGCAATAATATAAATGCAATAACAATATGAATAATAATAATAACTAATAATTGACCAATCTATGGGTCTATTTCCAGGAGACTTAAAGAAGAAAGAAGCAAGCTGCATCAGTTAAAAAATAAACTAACCTGGCTTAGAACAGAAGTGATGGCAGCAGTAAAAATTATATCTATATGACAAGTGGCAGACAGGTGAGGTATGAGTATATATGAGAATTTAGGAATTGTAGAAAATAAATAAGGGAAGCAAAGGCTGAGAAGGAGAAATCTATAGCCACAGAATCAAGGACAATTAGAAGGAATTTGTAAAATATACTAGCAACAAAAAGAATCATAAAAATGGTATCGGTGCATTACTAAATGGCAAGCGTAGAATTATCAGTAGCAATTCAGAAAAAGCAGAAGTGTTCACGATATACTTTTATTCTGTATTTGGGAAAAGGTCAGATCATGTGATCATATCACATGAGGATGATGAAGAAGCAGAAATCCAGGAGAATGTTAAACAGCAACTGCTGTTAGACATTTTAAAATCAGCAAGTCTGGATAACTTGTAGCCAAGAGTTTAAAAAGAGGGGGCAAAGAAGTTCTTTGAAGCATTAATGTTGTTTTTCAATAACTCTTGAAACACTGTAGAAGTTCCACAAGACTAGGAGAAAGCTAATGTTGTGCCAATATTTAAAAAGTATAAACAACATGACAGGTAATTATAGTAGGGTTACCATCCGTCCGGGTTTCCCCAGACATGTCCAGCTTTTGGGTCTTTAAATAGCCGTCCGGGGGGAATTTGTAAAAAGCTAAAAATGTCCGGGATTTCCCCCCGGACGGCTATCTAAAGACCCAAAAGCGGCTGACAGGGCAGCCGCGCCGGATTGAGCCGCTCCCTTGGGGTCGCTCCGGCAGCAAAAGCCCCTCCCCTGCAGCTTCAGCACACTGGTAGCAAAACGGGAGCAGGAGCCGTTTGTGCCGCTACAGCAGGGGTGTGAAGAGGGATTGGGGCAGTCAGGGGACAGGGAGCAGGGGGAGGGTTGGATGGGTCAGGGGTTCTGGGGGGACCTGTCAGGGGGCAGGGGTGTGGAGAGGGATTGGGGCACTCAGGGGACAGGGAGCAGGGGAGGGTTGGATGGGGTGGGGGTTCTGGGGGTGGCCTGTCAGGGGGCAGGGGTGTGGAGAGGGATTGGGGCAGTCAGGGGACAGGGAGGGTTAGATGGGTTGGAGGTTCGGGGGTGGGGGGCAGTCAGGGAACAGGCAGCGGTTGGATAGGCGTGGGAGTCCCGGGGATCTGGCGGGGGCAGGGGTGTGGATAGGAGTCAGAACAGTCAGGGGACAGGTAGGGTGGGGGGGTCTCAGGAGGGGGCAGTTGGGGACAAAGATAAGGGAGGCTTAGATAAGGGGTGGGGTCCTGGGGGGTGATTAGGGGCAGGGGTCCCGGGAAGGGGCGATCAGGGGACAAGGAGCAGGGAGGGTTGGATGGGTTGGGGGTTCTGTGGGGGGCAGTCAGGGGAGCGGGAATTGGGAGGGAGTGGCTAGGGGGCGGGGCTACACCCCCCCCGGAGTGTCCTCTTTTTTGAAAGTTCAAATATGGTAACCCTAAATTATAGGCCTGTCAGAGCAACCTCGATCCCAGGCAAAAATAATAGAACTTCTGATATGGGACTTAATTAATAAAGAATTAACATTGTGTAAGGGGACTGTTGGCCCCTTACTGGAACTTAGTGGGGTTTTTGACTGGCCCTCTCCCAGTACCAAAGAAAGTGGAAGGGTGGATAAGAAATCAAGACCCTGAGACTGACAGTCCCCAGGGCCAATGGGGAGAAAACAACATTCCAGGTTGGCCTGATTGACAGGGCTAACAGGCCAATGAAGGAGTCAGGAGCCCTGGGTCCCCGCCTCCATGTGAGCTGGAGATGCCTTAGCCAGAGCAGGCTTGCTAAGGAGAAAGCAGCAGCCTGAGCTGAGCTGGAAGCAGAGTCACAACAGCCAGGACCAGAGAGAAGAGCTGAGCTGGAGGCAGAGCAGCAGCAGCACTGAGGCCGGGTGCAACTGGGGCTGGAGCAGGCCAGAGCCAGGGGCAGTGAGGAGCTGGAGAGAGCGAGGGGGGACGGGACCCTGGATAGTGAGGGCCCAGCTCAGGGATGCCACCAGACAAGAGGTCTTGCAGGCTGGACTGGGAGTGGGATGAAAACCCTAATGGGGGGGGGGGGGGGGGGGGGGGACTGACACTGGGAAGAAGGGTCCTGCCACCTAGAGCCTGAGGGCATGTGGCCACCACCAGAGAAAGTGTCCAACCCACTGCATCCCTGCAGCACAGCCAGGGCACTGGAAAATGTTTGAAGCAGACTGTGAACTTCCTGTACATTCCAGAGACAGCTGTTTGTGGTTCCCCCGTGCCCATGGGGAGGGGTTACTTGTTCTCCTTTAACCTGTCCCATTTTTTCCTTATTTTTCTTATTAGTTGCTATTTAATAAATTGTATTTGTTTTGAATTATATGTAATAATTGGTGGGTCAGGGAAGCATCTGGTGTGATGAGAGTACCCCAAAGTGTGGACATCATAGCCCCTGTCCTAAGTGACCATGACAAGACTGGGGGTCGAGTCTCCCAGGAATCCTGGGCCCAGCCTTGTCGGGGTTACAAGAACTCTGCCATACAGGAGAGTGGAAGGGGAGTCCCCGAGGTCAGGCAGGCCTCTGGGTAAAGAGAATTGGAGCGAGGACTCAGATCCTTCCGCTAGCCAAGTCCACCAGGGTAGTGTATAAACAAGGAAAGTTTCCCACAATAATGGGACCATTCCCCTACATCCATATTGTTTTATGGAAAAGGGATCCCATGAAACTAACTTGATATTTCTTTTTGGTGAGATTACAATTTTTTTTTTCATAAATAGTGTCATTGTGGTCATGGATTAAAAACTGGCTACCTGACAGGTGTAGCCTTTGATAAGTTTAGGGTGCAAATTGTGCAGGTCACTAATAACAGGTTCCTTACTCAGGGAGCTACCTAAGATTATTATCGAGTGAGATTGGTGAATCAAATAAATAGGAACAGGAAGACTTTATTTAGAATCCAAATAAATCCAAGCATAAGCATAATTATATGGAAACAAATACATACAACAAAACACCCCCAAGGCTGACATACTCACAATCTTATGGAGACCACTAGAGATAAAGATGAAGAGAACAGTAAGTGGAGAGCGCCAGACATGGGCAGGGAGGATCTGGTTTCCACCTTCCTGTGTTACCAATGTTCTAACTAAGGGTTGGTCTGACCATCTTTTTATGAGAGAGAAGAGGTAAGTGAGGTAATATATGTCAGTGTAAACATCTTTTTATACCCTTTTCCCTTACATCCCCCACACATTTGGGACCATTTTTGATTTAGGTCTCAGCCCGTTGCCCATATTTATCATTCTGGGGCCCATAATTTAGGTTCCGCTTGCTAGCGTAAGCTCTTTGTGTCATTCTTTTCCCAGTTCTTTCAATACATAGATGTAGTTTACCCATGTTACAGCCGGTACCACAGGTCCCCTAGAAATCTATTATTTCCAGCTTTTGTGGTGTCCTTGTGCATCCCAAGCTACATACTGCAAACTTTATTGCTAAATCTCCTAACCTTAAATTAAGTTGCCATTCTAACTCCTTTGCTACATGGGCTATTATAATTACTAATAAGCCTGAGCTTATTGTTAAGCCTAGCTTAGTTGTTATACAGATTCTTCATTTACCTACTTGCATATCTTTCATTACAGCTCTAATAGTCAAATATATGCTATCTTGAAACATTTTAATATGCCTCTGTACATGATACATAACGTAATCTTCACCCTCAGAACAGATCAGGGGTTATGGGTGAACACAGATCTCAAAATATAACTGTAAATAGGGATTTATCATCGAATAGGTGTGTTTCTAGTGGGGTCCCATGGGGATCAGTTCTTGGCCCTATGCTATTTATCATTTTTATCAAGTTATACATCTAAGAATGAAGAACATAGGCCATACTTACAGGATGGGGGACCTTATCCTGGGAAGCAGTGACCCTGAGTAAGACTTGGAGTTCATGGTAGGTAATCAACTGAACATGAGCTCCCAGAGCGATGCTCTGGCCAAAAGAACTGATGAAATCCATGGCTGTATAAAGAAGGGACTATCGAGTAGGAGCAAGGAGGTTATATTATTTTTCTACTTGGCACTGATGCAACCGCTACTCAAGTACTATGTCTAGCTCTGGTGTCCAATATTTAAGAAGGATTATCAAAGAGAGGGTTAGGGGGTGACTTGATCACAGTCTAAAAGAACGCAGATGAAGAATAAAACTTTGATAAGGGGCTCTTAAATTTCGCAGACAAAGTATAACAAGAAGCAATGGCTGGAAGTTGAAGGTAGGTAAATTCAGGCTAGAAACAAGGCACGAATTTTTAACAGTGAGGGTAATTAAGCACTGGAACGACCTTCTGAGGGCTGTGGTGAATTCTCCATCATTAGCAATTTTTAAATCTGCGCACCCCAGGCAGGCTCTAAACACTTACTGGAGGCTGTGGCTCAGGAAGGGACGGGACTCAACTGGCTTCCTTGTGCTCCCCTCTGGCAGAGCTGTGCTGCCAGCCTGGCTTCCCTGCTCTGGGCACCATCTATTCGAGCTCTGAGGTACACTAGCTGCTGTGCCTTTCGCAGGCACCTCCGTTCAGTCACACTCAGCCCGACTCCCACACTGGCGGAAAGGTGGGAGGATGAGCTAAAGGGAGGGAATCCCAGGGTGGGGGGCCAGAGCAGAAGCTGGGGGCAGTGGCAGAGATGATCACTGGGTGGGTTGTGCCCCTGCTCCCCCCCCCCCACCCGTGCATGCTTCTGGAAAAGGGCAGTGGCAGATGGCTGCAGAAAGCAAGAAGGCTCCTGCAGGAGACCCTGAGGTGTCGGGGGAAAAGGTCTCCAGATAGGTAGGGCTGGAAGTGACCTGCCAAGGCAGAGACGGGGCCAGGCTCCAGGAAAAGCCGTGGGATTTAGCGCTCTGGAAAGAACTGAGACAGATTTTGTTTAAGTAGAGTGTAAAGACAGGGAGAGCGCAGGAGACTGTTTCTGTTTGTGTTGTACTTGGACTCCCAGTGGGGAAAAGCCCTGAGAGTCAGTGCTCCCATGAGAATGAGCAGAACTGTCAGCTGAGCATAGGAGGGGTGGAAGCTCTTTCGCTTATGATAATTTGAGACTATTTCCTCAGATGGTGGTTATTTTGGATATTGAGCACTCTGAATGGGGCTGAAGATGGAGAGTGACCCAGCCAGAGGGCTGAGTAACGTGAAACTTTGGGAGAGACAGAAAACCCAGGTGAGGAGAAACTAAGGCAGAGGGACCTGTAGAGCCATCCCAAGCAATGACAAGATGCTCAGAAAGCAGTGAACATGTTACAGGGACACGGTGAACAAGCAAACCTAAATAGTAGAGCTGGGTGGGAAGTGGTTGTCCTGTTCTGCAAATTTTCAAAATATGACATTTTTATCCCATCCCAAACTGGGACTGTGGACAGATGCTGCCCCAGGTTGCCCCCTCATGGTCTGGGATGGCCCTTCAATTTCCATCTGGGATTCCCAAAAATAATCCACTCACAGGAAAAAGTATTCAGAGCAATAGTCCTCCTCTCTTGGGGTCTAATTTATTCAACCTAGTTCAGCTCCTCAAAGTGAGCCCTGGATTCAGGGTTTCCACAGTCTGCCTCCTGCATCTGTAGGGTTGAATTCCTAGCCTCCTTGGCCTGCAAGTTGACACCCTTTAGATCAGGGTTTCACAGCCTTCCATCTAGGGGCTCTGTGCTAGCTGAGTTCTTCCTCTTTCTGAGCTCCCAGCAGTTCCTGCTTGACTGAGCTTGAGGCTTCCTTTTGAGTCACCTGCCCAGTCATCTAACCACTCCCTTAATCCTTCCCAGGTGGGTCTAATAACCCCAAACATGTGTCTGGGCCATCTGGGAAAGAAGGGAGCCTTGCCCTGCCCATTCTACAAGCCTCCTTGTCCCAGACCCTAAGAAGCAATAACCTGGGTTTCACCTATACTTTTGGCCTCCCAGACACTAACTATTCCTGGGACCATTTTCCTCCCACACACTATCTGTCTGGTTACTTTAGACACCTGAAAAGGTGTAACTGGCCTCTCACACTACCTCTTCTGGCCTTAAAGAGCCAATACTCCAGTACATACCTCCCCTCCCAGAACTATTCCATACCTAAAGTGGGCTCCATCATGGTCATCTCTTGGTCAAATTCTCCAACCAAGCGGCCATTTCTTTGGCTGACATCAGAAGGTCTAGTAAATCTTTGTCAATTATCTTGGTCTTGCTACCCACAAATAATGTCAGCAATGCTGGGCCAGCACTATGCCTAATGTGATTCATACAAACCATGTGGTCCCCAGGAGTTTTTTGCACATCATAATTGATAACTTGCTGCATGTTCTGTGGAATGGTCAGTGAGGTCAGGCTGTGACCCTGTTTGAACTTGTGTAAAGCTGTTTTCAACTCTTTGGGGAAGAGCCTGTCAGGAACTCAACTGCCTCTGGGCTTAGTTGCCCAGTAACCCAATGAGCTCAGTTTGGTCCAATATTCCTGCACTAAGTGACTGTGCTACCTGACTGATCAGAACAGCCAACAGACCAAAATTTGATCCCTGTAGCAACAGCAGCACAGTTGATACTCAATGTGTTTCACACCCCCTGCTGCATAAGACCTGCTTCCTGTGGAGTCTTTGCTCCACCTTTGCCTGATTCACTCCATCCCTAGTCCCTGCCTGCCTTTAAAGTCCTGATTCCTAGACTCCTGGCCCTGACCACTAGCTTGTCTCCTGACCATGGCTCCAACTCTGCCCTTTGGTTCTATTCTGACTCCTGGCTCCAATCCTTGGCTTTCTCCAGACCACACCTCAGGATCTGCCCTCCAATTCTGCTCCAACAAGTAGGATGGATTCCTGCTCTGACCACCAGGTATGCACAGCTAATGGACAGATCCTTGCTCAGTACAGACACACTCACCTCCTTCAGCACTTAGAATGGTTGCAACAATATTCAGCTTCCTCTTGGGGTTTCCAGTCACTAAGGATGACTCTGATCCTCAGTCAACAGGTGGACCTCCTGGGCCTGGCCTAGCTTGCTCTCCTTTTGCTGCTCTTTGAAGCGATTCTTCTCCTCCTCCATTTGCCTCAGCTTAGTGCTGAGACTCAGATTTTGGTGCATCTCCTCCTACAACTGCTCCTGTGTATCCTGAAGCTGTGACTCTAGGGCAGAGAAATCTTCTGCTAATTTGATTGACATTGTCTGATTGTTAGAGGCCCTCTGAACCATTCTCTAGCTCAACCTGCAGCCTGGTGACTTTCTCAGCCAGTTCCATCCACATTCTCTCTCCCGTCATAAATTCTTCCTTCAGCTCATATAAGGGTTCTGGTTATCAGCATTTCCTGGAGTTTCTAGATCATGTGATACAAGTTCAACCCTTACTCTGACACCCCCAGACAGGTAATCCTGCTGTGCTCAGCACATCTCATTGGACTCTTCTGTAGCAGAATCATGTCAGGCACCTGGGCCCAGTGTGGTTTCTGTTAAATCATGTACATTGCCCAGGTTCTTTCTCTCCAGAGCTGAGAGTAGAGTCTGGGTCACTCCCTCAGTAGAAGGAAAGTTTGAAACCCCGGATGAACTTCCCATCTCTAAATTTGGGTCCAAAGGCCTGTTGCTTAGTCCAGGTTTGCCAGTTAATTTGGAACCTGGTTTCCCCATAGCAACAGTCCCCATTCCAAAAGTCTGAGAGTTTTTCAGGGCAACACCTTTATATGGACCCCATTTTTCCACAAGTAAAACATACTATACCCCTGGGACCTCGCTTTTCCTTTGTCCAAACTGGGTCCCCACAATCCTTTGTTTCCTTCAGGAATCATTGGGGCTGAATCTCCCTATAACACAATATCTTTAACGGTCCAAGATTCCCCGGTTTTCACAATGTCCTGTGCAACAGGCCAGACCTCAGGATGAACTCCTGCAGTCGTTGCTCTTGCTCTGCACACCAACTGTGAAGAATGGTCATCTCGCTGCTGAAGAGGACATCTCTGTATTTCCGCTCTCTCTCTCTCCTCCCTCTCTTCCCTCTTTCATGGTCAGGTCTCGATCCTCCTGACTACACCAGTCATAGACAGGTGCCATCCAGGGTGCCCTTCAGCCTTGTAACGGAGTGACTGTCTGACTGACACACTGAACTGTCTTGTTCCCTTTCCACTAGATTCTTGTAATTTACACAATTGATTATGGACAACTGAGCACAGAGAATATCACACTTTTGACCTTCTCTCAGAGCACACTAGGGCCCAGTTTTTTAAAGGTGTTCAGGTGCTCACTACTGACATCCCCAAAGGTTCTAAACTCATGAGTTAAAGCACAAAAATCATGAGTTTTTTTAAAAAAAGGATTATATTGTGGCCGTGTTCTGTCTTTTCATTTTTAACCACCCTCCCCAGTGAGTGTGTGGCAATTAGTTTTACAAACAACCCCACATTTAATAAGGTGATTTTGCCCCCTGCATCAGCAGCTCTCACCTCCACATCTGTCTGACACACACACCCCCACCAGCTTCACCTCTGCTCCTCCCGCAGCTTCAGGGTCTCTTAACTCTCCTCTTGCAGGTCTGGGGAGTGCAGTGGGGTTGCTTTCTCCCTTCCCAGGCTGGGGGAAGTAGCTCCAGGATTATTCATCCCCTTCCCATTCCTAGGCCAGGCATTGCAGGGAGGAGAGCAGAGGGGAGGGGAGGGGTTAGGCTCCTTCCCCAGCTACAAAAACAGTGTCAGCTCCCGAGGGGGGGTGGGGAAACGCTGCCAATTTCCTGCAGCAGCTCTGATTAGCTGCTCTTCTCCAGGAGGTGGGGCAATGATGAAAGCAGCCAATCAGAAGGGGGTTTTCTTCCAGGCAGAGCTGAAATTTGTGAAGTGGCTGGAGCTTTTTGTGTCATCACAGACTGGTTACAGCCCTGGCCGAACTCCCATGACTTGCACAGAAACCATGGGGGTTGGCAATGCTGAATGTTGCTCCACTCAGCACTGCAAGACCTAAGCGCCCAGGTTTGTAAAGGTCTTTAGGCATTCGGTGTTGCCATCCCCACAGGTTCAAAATTCTTCAGTCAGACCCTGAAAATCACATGATAGAGCAAAACCCCACAATATAATCATAAAAACAACAACAACAAAAACCCCTCTTACTATTCTTGGGCCAATCTTTTGATTTTTGAACTTCTCTTGCCCCCTCCCCCCACTCTCTAACCTGTGTGTGACAAGTAGCATTGCCCCCAATCCCCAATTTAACAAGGTGGTTTCTGCCCTCATCTGCAGGAGCTCCCACCCTCACATCTGCTCATTCTCTGCCCACAAATTAATTCTGCCTCCTCCAGAGAACCCAGCAGCAGCAGTGCTGTGGGTTAACCTCTTTGAGGGTACAGGTAAAAACCCTGAGTAGAAGCCCATAGTTTGCCTGCCAGAACAGGCAAGTGAATATAAAGCACAAAGGGTTCTACTCCCTCGTTTCGCAGGCCTGGGTCAACCACAGAGTCACAGGTTCATGAGCACCAGCAGGGATGGACTGGCATGGTGCACGATGAGATCTGGGGTTTACTTGTTCAGTCAAGGAGAGACCATATTCCCTCCAAATGAGATGGGTATCTAAAGGGTGTCAATGCCCATTATTGTTTTGGGGGACCCATCTCCCCTCTCCTCTCATGGCTTATGAAACTGTCCTCTGACCTCAGAGGTGCTGGCGGAAGAAGGTTCAGTTACACACTGAGCTGTGGCAGGATGGTGGCGGAGTGCCCATTGGGCAGACTGAAGGCAAGATGGTTTTGTCTAGAAACCATTTGGTGGCGAGTGTGGTTGATAACGTCAGTATGATTGGGACCTGACTGCACTCTGTAAGCCTAAAGGCGAGTATTTTTGCATGGAGTGGGGTCAAGATGCTGCAGGTTTGCAGGCCTGGTACAAGCAACCAGATAGTGCCCCAATCATCACTGGGGCTGGATCCAGGCAAACAAAGGAAAGGAGCGACGCGTTGTGTCCACCAAACAGGGTGACATGGATGAGGAGATGTGATGTTGGGATAGGGGCCTGTAGTGCTGAGATGGGGCATGTGCTGTGGGACTGTGAAGCAGTAAGGCTTTATACCATTGTACTGCACCTATCACACTGAGTGTTGTCAATTTGGTAGAGGTGTTATGTGATTATGAGATTTAGATACTTCATGAAGAGTTCAGGAAGCAACTTCCTGCCTCTTCCTTCTTTAGCAAGCACCCCCACACCCTTGTATTGTCCAAACAAGCCAACTTATTAACATAACTAAGAGACTGAACATAAAAGAAACATGACTAAAGCCTTTGAAGATGGAGCACGGACAGTCCACAAATAACTACTGACCAATGTGCAGAATGAAGTAAAGTGCTGGTGCACGCATGACAGTGAAAGACAGAGTGCAGATCAGTGCAATTATCTGAGACTCAAGGTCAGTCTCCCTGGTGGTGGAACTGGGTGTCAGAAGTGTGCCCCCTGCTCTCCTGCCCCCAACAGAATGTGTTGCCCACGTTGCATGGATGGCATGCACAGGGTACATCTCTCTGTTCCAGTGCATACAGCTGTTCACTGACCACCCAACTGCAAAGTTTTCCAGGGCCTGCTCTGGCTGCAGGATGTGGGACCCTGGAGAACAGTGCAGCCCCAGAGATGAAGTTTGTACTTGTAGAGCTGATGCTGTAGTGGGCTGTGCGCTGGTACTGGAGGTGGATATTGAGCCCAATGGCCACCAGGTCTCTCAGCTGCTCCAGCAGTAACCGGTCCTGGTCCCTATTCCTCTGGTCATGCTTGAGGAATTGGGGCCAGCATTCTCTCCTCCCACTGTGCATCCCATTCCTCCTTCGCCTTCTAGTACTCCAGGGGTCATCAGTCTTGCAGTGCACACTGATAAACATTTCCTCTCTGACCCTCTTCCTTTTCCCTTGCTGATGGAGGGTCCTGTCCCAAAGACCCTGAGGGGGAGGGTTAGTCCAGCTGAGGTGGAAGTGCTGGCCAAGAGATGAAAGAGCGAATGATTTTTCTGTGCATAGGGAGGGGAGGAAGAATCCCTCATTTTACATTGTGCATCATGGCAATGCCACAGGTTGGTCCTTTTATCACCTTGGTATGCTCTGATTCCATCTTTATTCACTGGCCTGCTGAGAAGCTCCTGCTAACCATGTTCCCAACCCACAGACCCACTATGGTAGAAATTGCAGATTAAATTCATTTAAAAGAAAGAAAAAATGTTGGGCCTAGTTGGTGTGTTGAGGAGTGTATCATGATCTGTCTGGGTTCAAAAACCAATTAGATACGTTCAAGGAAGATAGGGCCTTCAGTAGCTATTAGCAAAGATGATCAGTGATGCAACCCCATGCTCTATGTGTCTCTAAACCTCTGAATGTCAAAAGTTGACACTAGACGACAGGGGATGGATCACTCGATAAATTGCCCTGTTGTGTTTCATTCCCTCTGAAGCATCTGGCATTGGCCACTGTTGAAAGACTGGGCTAGATGGACCACTGGTATGACTCTTTATGGCCATTTTTTGTTCTCTGTCTCCGAGTCTAGCAAACTATCTCAATGATTACATAACCAGCTGAGTATGTGGTAAAGAGAAGACTCCAAATCAGCTATTTGCTAGCAATCTCTGGCTGAAGGGACATCGGGTGTGGGAGTTGGGTATCAATTATTTGTTTTTAATGTTTATATTAAAATATTTGTAAAATAGGGAAGATGTGTCATGGCCAATGGATCTGGAGTCGGAGGGCCTGTGTTCCCTGGAGAGACTGTTACTGACATGACACCAGGTGAATAAGGAACATGGGGAATAACACTGGAAGCAACACAGCCACATGGACAGAGCAGTGCACAGAGTTTAATGCAGTGTCATTTGTTCAATGTGACCAGCATTCAGCTTCACACTTCGCGAATGAGACAACGTGGGAATCCTACGAGGGGCCTGGCACCAGTATTCGTTTTAACATGATTTCAGATTGGGGAAGCCTTGCAGGATGTTCATCTGCTAGAGGTCCCAGAGTGGAAGAGGGGGGTACGTTTCCAGGTCAGTGGAAGAATTCCATCTATCTACAGCAAGGAGATGTTTTTGGCTTCGGGTGCCTGAACAGAGTATCAATGAACAGAGAGGGCTAGTAAGTGACAGAGGCAGCTGTTACAATTTTGCCTTGCCTGGGAACCTGACCGACCACCTGCCAGGCATGGGGGAAAATAAGGGCAAACACTACCAGGATGCTGGACTAAGATGCAGATGCTTCCTAACAACAGAGCAGATTCTCCCTCCCTCTCTCTTCCCATGCAGCCAAGACATTATGATACAAATGAACAGAACAAGAAGGTATGTTAGCCACAAGAAGAAAGTCAAGGAAAGTGTGGGGACCTTACTGAATGAGGGAGGCAACCTAGTAACAGAGGATGTGGAAAAAGCTAATGTACTCAATGATTTTTTTGCCTCTGTCTTCACGAACAAGGTCAGCTCCCAGACTGCTGCACTGGGCAGCACAGTATGGGGAGAAGGTGACCAGCCCTCTGTGGAGAAAGAAGTGGTTCAGGACTATTTAGAAAAACTGGATGAGCACAAGTCCATGGGGCCAGATGCGCTGCATCCGAGGGTGCTAAAGGAGTTGGCGGATGTGATTGCAGAGCCATTGGCCATTATCTTTGAAAACTCATGGCAATCGGGGGAGGTCCCGGATGACTGGAAAAAGGCTAATGTAGTGCCCATCTTTAAAAAAGGGAAGGAGGAGGATGCGGGGAACTATAGGCCAGTCAGCCTCAACTCAGTCCCTGGAAAAATCATGGAGCAGGTCCTCAAGGAAACAATTCTGAAGCATTTAGAGGAGAGGAAAGTGATCAGGAACAGTCAGCATGGATTCATCAAAGGCAAGTCATGCCTGACTAACCTAATTGCCTTCTATGAGGAGATAACTGACTCTGTGGATGAGGGGAAAGCAGTGGATGTGTTATTCCTTGACTTTAGCAAAGCTTTTGATACAGTCTCCCACAGTATTCTTGCCAGCAAGTTAAAAAAGTATGGGCTGGATGAATGGACTATAAGGTGGATAGAAAGCTGGCTAGATCGTTGGGCTGAACGGGTTGTGATCAATGGCTCCATGTCTAGTTGGCAGCCAGTTTCAAGTGGAGTGCCCCAGGGGTCGGTCCTGGGGCCGGTTTTGTTCAATATCTTCATTAATGATCTGGAGGATGGTGTGGACTGCACTCTCAGCAAGTTTGCAGATGACACTAAACTGGGAGGAGTGGTAGATACGCTGGAGGGTAGGGATAGGATACAGCGGGACCTAGACAAATTAGAGGATTGGGCCAAAAGAAACCTGATGAGGTTCAACAAGGACAAGTGCAGAGTCCTGCACTTAGGACGGAAGAATCCCATGCACTGTTACAGACTAGGGACCGAATGGCTAGGAAGCAGTTCTGCAGAAAAGGACCTAGGGGTTAAAGTGGACGAGAAGCTGGATATGAGTCAACAGTGTGCCCTTGTTGCCAAGAAGGCTAACGGCATTTTGGGCTGTATAAGTAGGGGCACTGCCAGCAGATCGAGGGACGTGATCATTCCCCTCTATTCAACATTGGTGAGGCCTCATCTGGAGTACTGTGACCAGTTTTGGGCCCCACACTACAAGAAGGATGTGGAAAAATTGGAAAGAGTCCAGCGGAGGGCAACAAAAATGATTAGGGGGCTGGAACACATGACTTATGAGGAGAGGCTGAGGTAACTGGGATTCTTTAGTCTGCAGAAGAGAAGAATGAGGGGGGATTTGATAGCTGCTTTCAACTACCTGAAAGGGGGTTCTAAAGAGGATGGATCTAGACTGTTCTCAGTGGTACCTGATGACAGAACAAGGAGTAATGGTCTCAAGTTGCAGATGGGGAGGTTTAGGTTGGATATTAGGAAAAACTTTTTCACTAGGAGGGTGGTGAAGCACTGGAATGGGTTACCTAGGGAGGTGGTGGAATCTCCTTCCTTAGAGGTTTTTAAGGTCAGGCTTGACAAAGCCCTGGCTGGGATGATTTAGTTGGGAATTGGTCCTGCTTTGAGCAGGGGGTTGGACCTCCTGAGGTCCCTTCCAACCCTGATATTCTAAGAAGTTTAAGCACTGAGGTCCAGAAGAGGCTATGTCATTTAATTTGGCCCTGGGCTTCGTAATTCCTGCCTCTGGGGTGATGCTTTCATGCCAGTCAAGGTATAAATCTATATCATTACCTTGGAGTGACTCTATTACCAGGGAGAGCACGCTAGGTCTGTACCCCTTTAGCACTTTTCCACAAGGAAGAATTTCAAGGATAGTTAGAGTCACTAGTTATATATTTACATTTTTTTCCTCCACTTGGAATCCATCTTGGGTCAGACCTGGAGAAGAAGGGGAGGAAACAGCTCCCAGGGCAATTTTGTGGCTTCCACCTTCAGCCAAAGCTAATCCCATCTTGTTGCTTTCAATATCCCCAACAGCAATAATTTTATTGGTCACCACTCTACAACCAAGAAGCTGAACAAGACACAACTCTCAGGTTTCAGATGTACATGGTGTTTGATTAGGTGGGTGCACCCTGGTTTAGTAGTAAGGACGTCCATGTAACAGTTAACCAATTTTCTGGCCTTCTCCTGGTGGGCCAGGGGCAGGTTTTCCATGACAGATACCTCTGTGCACTACTCAGTCTCTGACCCCTGGGCACCAAATTTTGCTTCTAGAATCAGGACATGGGCAAGACACATCTCCTGTGCGCTCCAGGGCTTCAATAAGTTGTTATGATGTATCTGTGACACCGGTCGCTTGCCCACTAATCTCACCTCATAGTCCACTCCCTGACTTCTCTGAGGATCTCAAAAGGCTCTTCCTTCATTGCCAGCAGTTTGCATTTAGCAGGAGAACCCTATACACCAGCTGGTCGACCCAGAGCAGGGTGTTTCTATTGTACTTTTGTTCCTGAGAGTGCTGTTCCACTCTCACCTTCTCTCTAGCAAAGCCCCCTACCAAATCCCATCTCTTTCTCAACTTGAGGACACACTGGATTACATTCTGGCTCAGTGGCGTAGCTAGGAGTGGAAATGTGGGTGGGCCCCGACTTACGGGTGGATGGGCAATGACAGACTGTGCTAGCTCAGCTTCTCTCCTGACATCACACTCTCTGCCTAGCTCTGATGCCCTCAGACACAGGCCTTCACCTGCTGAGCTGCGCACATGCATGGGGTGGCTCAGAAAATGGCAAGGCAGAGCTGCCGGAAAGTAGATTTCTGAAGGGCAGGTGCATAGCTCCATCCTGGATTTCAAGTGCCCGAGTGATGCTGTGGCAGCATTACACCCCTGCTCAGATTTGGGTGGGCTTGGATGCCGTGGCTACTCCCCTGTTCTGGCAAGAAGTGTCTTGTTCCTGCCAAGATTGCTGTAAAAGACCCAGTACCCTCTGGGGTTGTCTCCTGTACAGCAATTCAAAAGGTGAAAAGCTGGTGGAGGATTGTGGGACCACCTGGATTGTGAGCAACAAATACAGGGGCATTTTGACACAATTTGGGATTCTCTAGTTACACATTTTTGCAACATCTCCTTTAATGTATGGTTAAGCTGCTGTAGCCAGCCATTTGTTTGTGTGTAACAGAGGTTTTAACCAACTGAAATTTCAGGAAAACTCAGACCTTTTGTATTAACTGGGATATGAAGGCTCTGCCCTGATCCGTCAGGAGCATTGTTGGAAATCCTATTCTAGCGAATACTTTCATTAATTGGGTACCTATTGTCTGTGATGTTGCTGAGCACAGAGCTACGGCTTCAGTGTACCAATTGGTATAATCAACAATCACCAGAATAAGCCAACAGTGGCTTGAGTTTGGTTCCAGGGACCCCATGAGGTCTACCCCAACTCTGTGAAAAGGTCTGCTCACCAGTGGAAGAGGACTGAAGGGGACCTGTGGGCTGGCTGGGGGCCACCAGTTGGCATTCTGGAAAGGAAGCACAATGATCTTTGACGTCCGTCACAATAGGCCCAGTTGTTTTTGCAAGGGGTTTGTATCTTCTTTGGGGTCTTCTCTGCTCCCACATGACCAGACCACAGTACATCTTGGGCCAGTTTTAACACCTGGTTCTGATAAAATTTTGGGATCAGGAGTTGTGTTGGTGGACCCCATTTTTTCCCCCCACATCACCCTCACAAAGAGATCCACTTTGAGTTCAAAATGGGAGTACTAGGCATAATTGTCAGGATCAACCAGTACCCCATTTGCCCTAGTCAACCGACCATGTAGCTGGCTGAAAACAAGTTCACCCTTTGACTTTGTATGTAGTTGGGCCCCTCCTCTAAGACCAGTGGGTTGTCCCAAGGAGGAGGCTGTTCCTGTGGCTTCTCCATAGGGAGCTCCCAAATACACTGCACCCCGACCCTATGGGCTTGACACTGTTCCCAGCAGGACTTTGGTTTGGAACTGAACAGCTCGGGGCTGGAAAAGGGAAAACTTTCTTTTAGCTTAATCTCTCCTTGGGTCCTCAGGTTGAGTGCCAACCCTGCCTTCCCAGCCACCCACATGAGACTGGTTACAGGTCCCCAGCCCTGCACCAATACTATCAGGTAGGCTAGGTGTTGGGCCATGACTACCAATATTTTGATCTCCTGCCCCTAGGGTAGGGCCGAATGTCCCTACACATACATCTTAATAGCTCTACAGATCTCTAGATCTGTGCATGTAACTGCTCTTGTATGAACATCTGCCCCAAATCTGTGTCAGCCAAGCCCAGCACTTCATTTATCTCACTATAACTGGGACTATATAAGCCTTCAGCCCAAGCCATTCTCCATACATTTCTGAGGAACAGAAATGGGCACAGTGGGGTGACTAGATAGCAAGAGTGAAATATCAGGACCCATGGGGGGGGGGGAGAGAGGCAGCCACAGGTGCATTGTCCTGACCAGAGCCATGGGAGAGGGAGGTGCACAGCCCTAGCAAGCTGCAAGAGGGGTGTACGGCCCCTGCTGCAGCCTGCACCACAAGCCACGGGGCAAGGACTCATGGCCCCAGCTCAAGCCACAGGGCCCCGGCTCCAGCCCCCGGCTGAAACCGCAGGACAGGGGCGCAGGATCCTGGTTGCAAAATCAGGCCCAGTTGCAGAGCAGGGGAGTGAAGGGTTCCAGTTCTAGCCCTGGCTCCAGCCACAGGCACAGAGGGGAGGCCTACAGTCCTGCCTTCAGCCCCAGCTTCAGCCACTGACAGCTGAAGCAAACTAAGTCTCAGAGGTCTGGAGTCAGTGAGTGTCATGGCCCCCCTGACTAAATTGTAAACTTAGGGTATGTCTACACTACGAGGGTAATTCGATTTTACTTAAATCGAATATGTGGAATCGATATTGCAAAGTCGAACGTGTGTGTCCACACTAAGGACACACTAAGGACAGTAATTCGACTTTGTGAGTCCACACTAACGGGGCGAGCGTCGATATTGGAAGCGGTGCACTGTGGGCAGCTATCCCACAGTTCCCGCAGTCCCCGCTGCCCATCGGAATTCTGGGTCGAGCCGCCAATGCCTTCTGGGTAAAAAAAATTTGTCGTCATCCGTCCGTCACTAACGCCCTCCCTCCCTCCATGAAAGCGCCGGCGGGAAATCAGTTCGCGCACTTTTCTGGTCAGTGACAGCGCGGACGCCACAGCACTGCGATCATGGATCACGCTGCGACCATCGCTGCACTTGTGGCCGTTCTCAACACCTCGCAGCTTATCATACACCTTTCCCTGAGGCAGATGCAGAGAAATCGGGCGAGGAGGCTACGGCACCGCCGTGAGAGCCTGAAGTCGGAGAGTGGCACAGAGCTGTCAGAAACCACGAGCCCCAGCGCCCAGGACATGACGTTGGCAATGGGGCATGTGGATTTTGTTGAACGGCGATTCTGGGCCCGGGAAACAAGCACGGACTGGTGGGACCGTATAGTGCTTCAGGTCTGGGATGAATCCCAGTGGCTGCGAAACTTTCGCATGCGGAAGGGGACTTTCCTCGAACTTTGTGAGTTGCTGTCCCCTGCCCTGAAGCGCAAGGACACCCGCATGCGAGCAGCCCTGACTGTCCAGAAGCGAGTGGCCATAGCCCTCTGGAAGCTTGCAACGCCGGACAGCTACCGGTCAGTCGCGAACCACTTTGGTGTGGGCAAATCTACCGTGGGGGTTATTGTCATGCAAGTAGCCAAGGCAATCGTCAAGGTACTGCTCCCAAAGGTAGTGACCCTGGGAAACGCGCAGGTCATCATAGATGGCTTTGCCGCGATGGGATTCCCAAACTGCGGTGGGGCTATAGATGGGACTCACATCCCTATCCTGGGACCGGACCACCAGGCCAGCCAGTACATCAATAGAAAGGGCTACTTTTCAATGGTGCTGCAAGCACTGGTGGACCATCGGGGACGGTTTACAAACATCTACGTCGGATGGCCGGGCAAGGTTCATGACGCTCGCGTGTTCAGGAACTCTGGTCTGTTTAGACGGCTGCAGGAAGGTATTTACTTCCCAGACCACAAAATAACTCTTGGGGATGTGGAGATGCCTACAGTCATCCTCGGGGACCCAGCCTACCCGCTAATGCCCTGGCTCATGAAGCCCTATACTGGCGCCCTGGACACAGAAAAAGAACTGTTCAACTACCGTCTGAGCAAGTGCAGAATGGTGGTGGAGTGTGCTTTTGGCCGTCTCAAAGGGAGATGGAGAAGCTTACTCACTCGCTGTGATCTCAGCGAAACCAATATCCCCATCGTTATTGCAGCTTGCTGTGTGCTCCACAACCTGTGTGAGAGCAAGGGGGAGACCTTTATGGCGGGGTGGGAGCTAGAGGCAAATAGCCTGGCTGCTGATTACGTCCAGCCAGACAGCCGGGCCATTAGAAGATCCCAGCGGGACGCCCTGTGCATCCGGGAGGCTTTGAAAGCTAGGTTCCTGAGTGAGCAGGGCAACCAGTGACTTTTCAGTTTGTGGACAGAAAAGCTGAACCTGCCCCCGTTTCTTTACCCAGTTCATTTTGACTATCCTCTCCAGTTACATACAACCTTCACCCCCTTCCCCTTCCCAAAAAATAAAATCATTTCGATTTTTTAATGAACACCGTTGTCTGTATTGCTGTTTTCGCGGGAATATTTTAAACCGGGGACGCAGACTGTGGCGGGGGGCGGGTTCAGTGTTCTGATGCAAATGATACTTCTAAACTCCCGGAATGACAGGCTCCGCACTGGTGGACTGGTTATTTCAATGGAGCCTGCCAGCACTCCTGGGGGGGACTGTGTGTATGTGTCGGCTATGTGACTTTCTGGCAGGGGGGGTAGGGTTACAGATCCCCTGCTGCGTGGATCTGTGAGCCAGGATAAGGACCGCTGCATAAGATCTGTAACTGCCCTCCCCCGCCACAAAGTCACAGAGCAACCCCCCCCCCCCCAAAACATGAAA
>NW_020695843.1:22201-99432 GCF_002925995.2 Terrapene triunguis | reverse complement strand
GAAACAGTAATGAACAGAAACAAACATTTTATTGCGAACCAGACATGAAACGTGGGGGGTGAAACTTGGACGGGGGCTTGTGTGAGGTGGGTAGGAAAGGACTTATGAAATTTTGGGGAATGTCAGCCTTCTACTGCTAGAGCAGTCTGCAGGGGTTGATTGAAAGTTTTAACGGCCCTTGCCGCCCCTCCTTCTTTGGACTTTGGGTGAGGGTGGTGTGGGACTTGGTGGCGGGTGAGGGCGGTTACAGATAGACTGCAGCGGGGCTCTGTCCTCCTGCCTCCGGTCTTGCAGAACATCCACAAGGCGCCGGAGCGTGTCCGTTTGCTCCCTCATTAGTCCAAGCAGCTTTTCAGTAGCCTGTTGGTCCTCCTGACGCCACCTCTCCTCCCGTTCCATGACTGCTCGGTGCATTTGTGACAAGTTCTCCCTCCACTGTGTCTGCTGGGCTGCCTGGGCTCGGGAGCAGCCCATTAGTTCTGTGAACATGTCTTCACGCGTCTTCTTCTTCCTCCGCCTAATCTGCGCTAGCCTCTGGGAGTGTGCTGACAGGCTGGGTTGGGAGACAGTCGCAGATGTGTCTGTGTGAATTTTAAAAAGGGAGTGAATTCCTGAGACAGATAAATGAAATTGTATACAAAGAACCTAGTCTTTCTCTGTGAACAAGACCATGCACTGAACCTCTCACATGCGCACTCAGGACAAGGTCGAATTTTCGGCCGTCGCCTTCAGTGCCTGTGGACTTGCGGAGGTCTTGGAGTGTTCAGAGAACTGTGGCTGGAGACCTGAACTTCTGGAGCGGGCAATAATGGTAAGCCGCAGACTTGTGGCTGCTTAAAACTCCAGCTGTAGCACTGGCCTCCTTTCACATTGAAAGCAATGCCAGTCTCTGCTGCCAGCAATCAGGACAGCATCAACTCTGCCCCTGTCCCACCCCCTCGCGGCTGTCCCAGGGAAAGATCCCTGTATGCTGCCCCTCTCCCTCCACCGCGTGGCTGTAAAGCAGTCCCAATACTAACAGTCCCCTCCCTAATTCAAAGCAGGGCGTCATGAGCGACATCACCCTCCTGAGGATCCCGGACACCCAGAGAGAACGCATGCTGCGGGAAAGCATGCAGAAACCGGGGCCGTATGCCGCCATGCTATGTCGGGCCATGATCCCCGAGTACCTGATTGTGGCATGGAGGGGACATGTCTGCTACCACGGAGGGCCCACTAAGATCGCCCTACCCCGGAACCTGATCAACAGGCTTGAGCTCTACCTCCACGAGACCTACGAGGAGTTCTCCTACGAGGATTTCTCGTCGATCCCCGGCCACATTGACCGGATTTTCGCGTAGGTGCACTGGGACTTTGGAGTGGAGCGTCTTGGGCCTGGGAATCATGTAGTAACGGACATTGTGAAATTTTTTTAAAATACTTGGGACTAAATTGAGAAGAGCCTAAGACAGAGAAATCATGCAAAACCCATTTGTTACCTTTGTAAATATTCCTGTTTTGTACCTGATTATTTTTTTACTAGTTTACAGCACTTTTATAAATATACATTGTTAATAGTATAAATATTACCGTTCTGTTTTAAATAAATGTTTACATGTTTACAGCACTTACTGCTTGATCCGTCCCCTGATTCTGTGTCCGGGGTAAGGGATGGGGACGGTTGGTACGGGATCTCGGTAAGGGTGATGAAGAGCTCCTGGCTGTCGGGGAAATCAGCGGTGCCAGCGCTGTCGACTGCCTCGTCCTCCTCATCTCCTTCCTCCTCTTCCCCGTCCGCTGTCATGTCCGACATGATCCCATCCTCGGAGTCCACGGTCAGGGGTGGGGTAGTGGTGGCGGCCGCTCCCAGGATGGAATGCAGTGCCTCGTAGAAACGGGATGTGTGGGGCTGGGATCCGGAGCGTCCGTTAGCCTCTTTGGTTTTTTGGTAGCCTTGTCTCAGCTCCTTGATTTTCACGCGGCACTGCGTTGCATCCCGGCTGTAGCCTCTCTCTGCCATGGCTTTGGAGATCTTCTCGTAGATCTTAGCATTCCTTCTTTTGGAGCGCAGCTCTGAAAGCACGGACTCATCGCCCCACACTGCGATGAGATCCAAGACTTCCCGATCAGTCCATGCTGGGGCCCTCTTTCTATTGGATTGCACGGCCATCTCTGCTGGAGAGCTCTGCATAGTTGCCACTGCTGCTGAGCTCCCCTCGATGTCCAAAGAGGAACTGAGATTCAAACTGCCCAGACAGGAAAATGAAAATGAATTCAAATTTTCCCGGGGGTGTGGCTGGTCAGAGCATCCGAGCTCGGACTGCTGTCCAGAGCGTCAACAGAGTGGTGCACTGTGGGATAGCTCCCGGAGCTATTACCGTCGATTTCCATCCACACCTAGCCTAATTCGATATGGCCATGTCGAATTTAGCGCTACTCCTCTCGTTGGGGAGGATTACAGAAATCGATTTAAAGAGAGCTTTATGTCGAACTAAATGGCTTCCTGGTGTGGACGGGTGCAGGGTTAATTCGATATAACGGCGCTAAAGTCGACATAAAAGCCTAGTGTAGACCAGGCCTTAGTTGTAATCCATATTTAAACATACTGATTTATTTGTACACTAAACAAACAACAGGGGTAAAGGGCAGGGTTTTCTATTCAGTCAATAAATCAACTTCACAATTTGCATACCTCTCAGATGTGCCAGAGGTCTAATACTTCTTGGATGACTTTACAATAGTCATGACTTGCTTCTGGGCATTCACAAAACTGTAGAAGTCCTTGTAACTCATCCGGAAATTCATTTTGACAAGGGTTTCACACTGCACCAAGTCTATGCTGCTTTGATTCCGGACATCAGTCCATGCACCTTTCATGATTGAAAATACACAGTCTGTGTATGCGTTGCTTACGGGTATACTGAGCACGTATGACACCAGCTTTGTCATGTTCAGGAATTCAGTGCTACCGTCCTTGTTTCTCAGCACTTGAGACCAGAGTTCCCCAACTGAGTATTTTCCAGGCTCCAATTTGGAGTTGATGTCTTTGATGATACAATATTCATCATAGAGTTGATCAAGATTCACTGTTTTCTGGAGGTTTACAGTTGTCATGGCCACAGACAAATCCTTGTATTCGAATGCCCTATTAACTTTGATGTTCAAGCACTGGGTATTGAACAAGTAGCCAGTTGTTGAAAAATCAAACCATTTCTCCAAGTGTAGGATCGACACATCATAAAATTTCATGAAGTTTTTCTGGAGACATGCAGCAGTGACAGGCAGCATCTCAGTTAATGCATTTTCAACTTGGAAGCCAAAGAACTTGTCATTCCTCCGTTGCTGAAGTTTAATTCTCAGAGTATTCATTATGGCATACACGTCACATGCTGTCATACTCTCATTTTCCAAACAGAGCACAGTATCATTGAAGATTTTCAGGATATTCTGGAGGAAAAACAGATGAACCTCAACTTTTCTAGGCCCCTCACCTTGTTTACTATTTTCCATGTCCAAGAGCAGTATCCATAGAGATTTGGGGCATTCATCACTGCCCAGAGAAACAAAGTAGCACTTAACAGCCTGCCACATATTTACAAGCCTGTTTACAGCTGGGAAAAGTTTCAACCAGTGTGTCGGAACGTGGCGCAGTAAAGTGGCATACTCCATAGCCACAAAGTCAAACATATCCTTCAATGCTGCTACTCTCTTAGCAGAACTGCTGAAATGATTGAACGTCTTAATCACCAGAGTCTCAATGTCAACTTGTAGGGTATTACTAGCATATTTCATGGCGTTGTGCACAACTTGGGCAGGGCAGTTTGCAGGTAAGATATTTTCGTTTTGTTTTTTTAAATTACACTGATTGTCGCTTTCCATAATTCACGTTTGCATTATCAGCACAGTAGGAAGACACTTTGTTCAGGTCTAGTTTGTGTGTTGCAAGTTTTTCAAGTAATGTGTTGCTTATTGCCTCTGCAGTCTCTTCGCTTTGCTCATAGAAGTCTAACAGTTTATCTTGGGGTATATCTTCACTACCGGCCGGATCAGCAGTGATCAATCCAGCGGGGATCAATTTATCATGTCTAGTCTAGACGCGATAAATCGATCCCCAAGCGCTCTCCCGTCGACTCCTGTACTCCAGCTCGGCGAGAGGCGCAGGCAGAGATGGCGGGAGAGTGGCAGCAGTCGACTCACCGTGATGAAGACACCATGGTAAGTAGATCTAAGTACGTCAACTTCAGCTACGTTATTCATGTAGCTGAAGTTGCGTAACTTAGATCGATACCCCCCACCCAGTGTAGACCAGGGCTTGGATGCCATGTTTGGGTGTCCAGTATCTCAGCAATAAGGGGAAAGTTTTCACATTTCCCTTGTTAGATGCATCTGTGGCAACTGAGAAATAGGGACTATCTGGCTTGCTGAGGTCTTTTGAAAAGTCTGTTGAGAGCAGTGACAGCACATTTTTGATGAATGCCTCTGCTTTAGTCCGGCCACAGCTGACATGCTTCGCAATCGTTGAATCTGGATACAAGGTAGGCGCCAGTTTAAGTTCACAGTCACACGAGCGATAGGAGTGTTGGTGGACTACTGTGTGGTAAACTTGAGTTAGCTCAGCAGCGATAATCTTGTTACTGAAGGATTCATTTGGCCTGCTGAAAAAATTTGAGACCAGGGTATTGCTCTTGTGAGTCTGGGTGTTTTGCTCATGATTTTTTGAATCAGCATGATGCTTAACATCAGACTCACCGCCATAGCAAATGCTAAATTCCTTCCTGCCTGCTTTACAAAAGGCTTCTGAATCACACTCGTAGGATTTCCGAATCCAGGTGTAAGTGGTTTCCCATTCTGTCCTGTATCTGCACTGTCTTTTTTGTTTTTTGGTAGTTGGCTCCTCCCTGTCCATTGCCATTTCAGGTGGGGTTTTCGGCTGAAGACCATTAGCTAGATAGCTAGCCAATGAAAAGAACCACACAGTCTCTGTGCTTCTTACGTGTTATTATGTGCCCAGAGCTAAGCTGGTAGATAAGCTTACAAGTTTTCATGCAGGCCCCTACATTTGTACCCTAAAGTTCAAAGTGGGGATACAGCCTTGACATGGTGGCACAGCGGTGGAGATCGTTTTAACCCAAAAGCCAATAAGAGATTTCTTTTTCCTTCTAGCTGCTTGGAAAGCAGAGCTGAAGGTAGATGCATATCTTATCTCTCCTTGCCTGAAGGCAGAGGTGTTAAGTTTTTTTAACAAGGGGCTTTGTTAAGAGAAGGGTTCAATCAGTGAGCAAACTTTGAACTGGTAAAGGTAATTTACAAGCTGAATTGTTATTTTTTTTCTTTTTACATCCTCGGAAGTAGCTAGTTAGAAAGTCTCTGTTAACTCAGCAGCACTCAGCAGGAGCCTGAGCTAAGTACATCCCAGTTTCAGTCAACTGCAGAGGGTGTGACCCAGCACAAGAAAACAGGAAAATGACTACCAAAGAAGCAGCTAACAAACTAGAACTGGCCAGACTAGAAGCAGAAGAAAATGAGAAAAAACATCAGAGACTGCTTGAAATTAAAAAACTCGAAGAAAAAGCCAAACAGGAGGCCCACAAGAGAGAAATGGAGCTGGAAAAAGCCAAACAGGAGGCCCATGAAAGAGAAGAAAAAGCCAAACAGGAGGCCCATAAAAGAGAGATGGAGCTGAAAGAAAAAGAGATGGAACTGGAAGCAGCAAGGACTAGGCAGGATGCATCAGACCATCCTAACAACTCCTCTCCAGGTACCACTTCCCATCCCAGGAAATTCCCCACCTACAAGGCAGGCGATGATACTGAGGCCTTCTTAGAAAATTTTGAAAGGGCCTGCCTTGGATACAACATCACTCCAACCCAGTACATGGTAGAGCTGAGGCCGCAGCTCTGTGGACCCTTAGCAGAGGTGGCGGCTGAAATGCCTAAGGAACACATGAACAGTTATGAACTTTTTAAAAACAAGGCCAGAATCAGAATGGGGCTAACACCTGAGCATGCCCGTCGGCGGTTCAGAGCCCTAAGGTGGAAACCTGATGTGTCATTTACCCGACATGCCTACCACATTGGGAAAAATTGGGATGCCTGGATATCAGGAGCAAATGTTAAATCTACGGAAGAGTTGCCCTTCCTATTGCAAATGGAGCAGTTTTTAGAGGGTGTTCCTGAGGAAATAGAAAGGTACATCCTAGATGGGAAGCACAAAACTGTAACCGAGGCGGGGGAGATTGGAGCCAAATGGGTCGAGGTGACAGAAAAGAAAAAAGCTAGTAGCAGTTGGAGCGAATATCAGAAGGGGCAAGCTGAAACAAAACCTTATCACCGGGGACAACCCAAGGCCCCACCCACATCCCAAGGGAAACCCCAGACGCCTTCTCACCCCACCACACCAGTCTCCATCAACCAACATCGCCTCGGTGATACCTTAGCAGGGCGATGTTTTAAATGTAATGAACTGGGGCATATAAAGGCTCACTGCCCCAAGAACCCCAACCGATTACAGTTCATTACACCCCAATCACACCAAAGATCCCCAGACCCAGATGCCTCTCTCATACCCTCGGAGCGAAGGGAAACCTTGAGAGTGGGCGGAAAGAAGGTTATCGCTTGGAGGGATACTGGGGCACAAGAGTCAACTATCCACCAATCCCTAGTGGACCCCAAACTCATCAACCCGGAGGCTACAGTGACAATTCAACCCTTCGTGTCACAGTCTGTAACCTTGCCTACAGCCCAGTTGCATGTCCAGTACAAGGGCTGGGCAGGAATGTGGACTTTTGCAGTCTATGACAATTATCTCATCCCCATGCTGCTGGGGGAAGACTTGGCCAACCATGTGAAGCTAGCCAAGAGGGTGGGAATAGTCACCCGCAGCCAGGCTAAGCAAGCTTTCACCCCCATCCCTGTTCCTGAGCCATCCACCAGGGCCCCGTCTGTGTTACCGGAGACCCAAACACAGGTGGTGGAACTGGATCCCCTGCCAACGACTGCAACAGCCGTAGTGGATCCAATCCCAGAGACCCAGCCAAAGCCAGTCCCGGAACCGGAACTGGCAACGCAACCAGCACCAGAACCATTGCCAGCACTGAGTCCAGCGCTTGCAAACCCGTCTACAACTCCAATGCCAGAGGGCACCAGCGAGCCTGAACTGGCGGAAGTAGTAGATAACCCTACCCAAGAGGCTCAGCCAGAGCCTGAAATACCACATAGTGCACCAGCGGACAGCGGTTCACAGTCAATGGAAACAGTCCCAGCACCTGCATCGCTTCCAGAGGGACCAAGCCCCAGTCCACAGTCCAAGGAGGAACTGATGTCTCCAGCATCAAGGGAACAGTTCCAGGCCGAGCAGGAAGCAGATGACAGCCTCCAGAAAGCTTGGGCGGCGGCGCGGAGCACCCCACCGCCTCTCAGCTCTTCTAACCAATCCCGGTTTGTTGTAGAACAAGGACTTTTATACAAGGAGACTCTTTCTGGTGGGCACCAGGAAGACTGGCATCCTCAAAGACAGTTGGTAGTTCCCACTAAGTATCAGGTAAAGCTCTTGAGCTTAGCCCATGATCATCCCAGTGGCCATTCTGGGGTGAACAGAACCAAAGACCGGTTGGGGAAGTCCTTCCACTGGGAGGGAATGGGCAAGGACGTTGCTAATTATGTCCGGTCTTGTGAGGTGTGCCAACGAGTGGGAAAGCCCCAAGACCAGGTTAAAGCCCCTCTCCAGCCACTACCCATAATTGAGGTCCCATTTCAGCGAGTAGCTGTGGATATTCTGGGTCCTTTCCCAAAGAAGACACCCAGAGGAAAGCAGTACGTACTGACTTTCATGGATTTTGCTACCCGATGGCCGGAAGCTGTACCCTTAAGCAACACCAAGGCTAAAAGTGTGTGCCAGGCATTAGCAGACATTTTTGCCAGGGTAGGTTGGCCCTCCGACATCCTTACAGATTCGGGAACTAATTTCCTGGCAGGGAACATGAAAAACCTGTGGGAAGCTCATGGGGTGAATCACTTGGTTGCCACCCCTCATCACCATCAAACCAATGGTCTGGTGGAGAGGTTTAATGGAACTTTAGGGGCCATGATACGTAAATTCGTAAATGAACACTCCAATGATTGGGACCTAGTGTTGCAGCAGTTGCTTTTTGCCTACAGGGCTGTACCACATCCCAGTTTAGGGTTTTCACCATTTGAACTTGTGTATGGCCGCGAGGTTAAGGGGCCATTACAGTTGGTGAAGCAGCAATGGGAGGGGTTTACGCCTTCTCCAGGAACTAACATTCTAGACTTTGTAAGCAACCTACAAAACACCCTCCGACACTCTTTAGCCCTTGCTAAAGAAAACCTAAAGGATGCTCAGGAAGAGCAAAAGGCCTGGTATGATAAACATTCCAGAGAACAGTCCTTCAAAGTAGGAGACCAAGTCATGGTCTTAAAGGCGCTCCAGGCCCATAAAATGGAAGTGTCGTGGGAAGGACCATTCACGGTCCAGGAGCGCCTAGGAGCTGTTAACTATCTCATAGCCTCCCCCACCTCCAACATAAAGCCTAAGGTATACCATGTTAATTCTCTTAAGCCCTTTTATTCCAGAGAATTAAACGTTTGCCAGTTTGCAGCCCAGGAAACAGATGACGCGGAGTGGCCTGCAGGTGTCTACTACGAAGGAAAAAGGAATGGTGGCGTGGAAGAGGTGAACCTCTCCACGACCCTGGGACGTCTGCAGCGAAGCAGATCAAGGAGCTGTGCACAAGCTTTACACCGATTTTCTCAGCCACTCCAGGACGGACCGAACGGGCATACCACTCCATTGACACAGATAATGCTCACCCAATTAGAACCCCACCCTACCGGGAGTCACCTCATGCCCAAGCTGCTATACAAAGGGAGATCCAGGACATGCTACAGATGGGTATAATCCGCCCCTCTACCAGTGCATGGGCATCTCCAGTGGTTCTAGTTCCCAAACCAGATGGGGAAATACGCTTTTGCGTGGACTACCGTAAGCTAAATGCTGTAACTCGTCCTTACAACTATCCAATGCCACGCACAGATGAGCTATTGGAGAAATTGGGACATGCCCAATTCATCTCTACTTTAGACTTAACCAAGGGGTACTGGCAAGTACCACTAGATGAACCCGCTAAGGAAAGGTCCGCCTTCGTCACCAAGGCAGGGGTGTATGAATTCAATGTATTCCCTTTCGGGTTGCGAAATGCACCCGCCACCTTCCAAAGACTTGTAGATGGTCTCTTAGCGGGATTGGGAGAATCTGCAGTTGCCTACCTCGATGATGTGGCCATTTTTTCTGATTCATGGACAGAACACCTGGAGCACCTGGAAAAAGTCTTCGAGCGCATCCGGCAGGCAGGTCTAACTGTTAAGGCTAAAAAGTGTCAAATAGGCCAAAACAGGGTGACTTACTTGGGGCACCAGGTGGGTCGAGGAACTATAAATCCCCTACAGGCCAAAGTGGATGCTATCCAAAAGTGGCCGGTTCCAAAGTCAAAGAAACAGGTCCAATCCTTCTTAGGCTTGGCCGGATATTATAGGCGATTTGTACCACACTACAGCCAAATCGCCGCCCCGCTGACAGACCTAACCAGAAAGAAACAGCCAAATGCAGTTCAGTGGACTGATGAGTGTCAAAAGGCCTTTAACCAGCTTAAGGCAACACTCATGTCGGACCCTGTGCTAAGGGCCCCAGACTTTGACAAACCGTTCCTAGTAACCACAGATGCTTCCGAGCGAGGCGTGGGAGCAGTTTTAATGCAGGAAGGACCGGATCAAGAATTCCATCCTGTCGTGTTTCTCAGCAAGAAACTGTCTGAGAGGGAAAGCCACTGGTCAGTCAGCGAAAAGGAATGCTACGCCATTGTGTACGCGCTGGAAAAGCTACGCCCATATGTTTGGGGACAGCGTTTCCAACTACAGACAGACCATGCTGCGCTACAGTGGCTTCATACCGCCAAGGGAAATAACAAAAAATTTCTTCGGTGAAGTTTAGCTCTCCAAGATTTTGATTTTGAAATACAACACATTTCGGGAGCTTCTAACAAAGTGGCTGATGCACTCTCCCGGGAAAGTTTCCCAGAGTTAACTGGTTAACAATTGTTCCTGGAATAAAACATATTGTTAGTTTTTATATAATCAGTAGTATGTCTAAAGGTACATGTGTCTTATTAACTCTGTTTTCTCCTAGAACTCCAGGAAGAAATCACAGCCAGTGTGGAACCGAACGTCCAACACTATCTGTGATTTGGGGGGCGTGTCATAACTATAAAGGGAAGGGTAACAGCTGTACTGTAAAATCCCTCCTGGCCAGAGACTCCAAATCCTTTTACCTGTAAAGGGTTAAGAAGCTCGGGTAACCTGGCTGACACCTGACCCGAAGGACCAATAAGGGGACAAGATACTTTCAAATCTTGGGGGGGAGGAAAGGCTTTTGTTTTGTGCCCTTTGTTTAAGGGGTTGTTCGCTCTTGGGATTGAGAGGGACCAGACATCAATCCAGGTTCTCCCCATCTTTCTAAACAAGTCTCTCTTATTTCAAAATTGTAAGTAAAAGACAGGCAAGGCGTCTTAGATTTACTTTGTTTTCTCAACTTGTAAATGTGCCTTTTACCAGAGTGTTTCTCTTTGTTTGCTGTACTTTGAACCTAAGACAGAGGGGGGTCCTCTGAGCTCTTTAAGTTTGATTACCCTGTAAAGTTATTTTCCATACTGATTTTACAGAGATGATTTTTACCTTTTTCTTTAATTAAAAGCCTTCTTTTTTAAGAACCAGATTGATTTCTCCTTGTTTTGAGATCCAAGGGGGTTTGGATCTGTATTCACCAGGAGTTGGTGAAAGCAGGGTGGGAGGAAGGAGGGGGAATGGTTAATTTCTCCTTGTTTTAAGATCCAAGGGGGTTTGGATCTGTGTTCACCAGGGAATTGGTGAAAGGTTTCTCAAGGCTTCCCAGGGAGGGAATTCTTGAGATGGTGGCAGCGGACCAGAGCTAAGCTGGTAGATAAGCTTACAAGTTTTCATGCAGGCCCCTACATTTGTACCCTAAAGTTCAAAGTGGGGATACAGCCTTGACAGTACAATACTCTGATTTGGCCTTTCCTGGCATGTAGAGTTTAATTTTTGTGGCCATTCCTCCCGGGGCCACTGGTATGCCCAGGCCACCCACTCAAAAGTCTCCAGAAATTCCTCAAGGACATCGTCTAGCCCCATTTTGGTGAGGACTCCTCCGTCCCACAGAGGTAACCACAGCCCCACACCCACCTGTGCGCTCCAGTTCTCCAGGGTTAATAGGCAAAGTATAAACCGCTGCTGCTCCCTGCTGCTTTTGCTGGCACTGTTGTAGCTGAAGCTGTTGGGTCACAATCTGCTGCAGCTGCTGATGTTCTAGCTATTGGTATTCACCCATACATTTTAATGGGGCTTCAGGATCCATGGTTTTCCTGTGCTGTCGTGGAGAATGCATGCAATGTCTACTAGTCACCTGGGTCTGTCCTCCAGCTTGGGGGAAAATCAAGCAGCCCCACCCAACTCTGCTTTAGCCTCCTCTGTTATCCCTCTGCCACACAAAGACAAAGTATATGGAAAAGTAACACAAGTGATAGTCCTGACCTCAGCTGATACTGCAGGGTCCTCTAACTTCCTTCCTCTCACGGGGCCACAGGGCCAGCCTATCCTATTGCAGCCTTCTCCTCCTGCTAATACATGTTTGTCTTTCCTCCCGCCAGAGCTGAGTCCTCTCTTACATCTTCCAGCTGGGAACCAGAGCCACTCATTAGCTGCTGCTTAGCTGGATCAGCTGGTTCCCAACACTTGCTGCTCGGCTTCTCTTTAGGTCAGGGCTGGCTGCTCCCTGTTCTGCAGACACAAAGGAGCAATTCCTCCTGCTACAGAGAGCTTTTGGAGCTGTTGGCTAAAGAATCTTGAGGGCCATAAACTAAGAAACTGCTCCCTTTGTTCTTAGTCCCTCCTGTGTTCGGAGTAGCAGGACTTTGTACATTCCTTGTAAACAACCAAGATTGTACGAAAGAAAATACCAGACTCCATCAATTTCTGCTTCCAGCTGGAACATCCCTAGTGCCCTGAAATTTGACTAGATTCTTTCGTTGAAAAGGAACAACAGCCCCAGTCAGGATTTGGGTCCCATTTTATATTGAAGATCTTACAAATATGTAATGAAAATCCCTGTCCTCCAAACTCTTACAATGTAAAAAATGTATGAGTGAAAGAGAGCACACACACCCCAAGACCCAAATTACAGGGGATTCACAGTTCTGCTTATAACTGTATGGTTTGTATGAGTGCACATGTGTGATTTTCAGCTGCTGTTATCTCTTATAATGATGTTTATGTAAGAGTTGGAGCTAATATCAGAATTTACAGTCAGGAAAGGAAAAAGCAACATTGCGTGAGTGGAAATGAGTGGTGGGAGAGAAACCACTTTCTTCCTCACTCAGGCCTGCTGGAGGGAGCATAGATGAGTTACTATGTACTGTGGTTTCTGCAGTTATGTCTGGCTTTTGAAAGGATTAATCTCTCTCTCTCTCTCCAATGAGAGAAGGTCGGGACATTTTTTTTTTTAAACCATACACCTGAGGCAAATATCTCTGAATTTATCTGAGTGTGTCTGCGTGTGCTTTCCTGTACACACCAAAGAGTCTGTTTCAAAAGTTTCCATTTTTAGTCAGAAATGTTTTAACTTTTTCAAGATCCAAGCATGTCTGGGGAGAGCTGATCAAATATTTTTCAAATGAATAATAATAATAAAATTCCTGTTTTGAAGAAAGCAAATTTGGAGGAATTTTCCATTTTATGACAAAATTTCAAATACAAAATTTTGGTGTTGAAGGTTATGCTTGTGTTCATTTTGGATAAAATGTGGTTTGCAGGGCGCTTATGCATAGGGAAGCATGCTGTGGCTCACCCTCCCTAGGAACATTCTAGAGAAGGCCAGGGGGAGGGAGGCAAGCTCAGCATGTGGAGTGGAGAACTATGAACATGTGATGAACAAATCCATATATAGAAAGGTTAAATTTGATTGGTTAAAGGTTTGTGTTATGTAACTTGTTATGTACCTTGTGTGACAAAGTTCCTCCTCTATCTTGGTGGGTCCTGCGCTTATTGGCAGATTTTCTTGCCTCAGAGATTCATCATGTAGGTTGGGGAACAGCCCAGAGACCTTCCCCTCTGGAAGAACCCACAGTCCAGGTCATTTGGGAGGTTTGGGGGGGGAACCCAGGCCCGCCCTCTACTCCGGGTTCCAGCCCAGGGCCCTGTGGATTGCAGCTGTCTATAGGGCCTCCTGTAACAGCTGCATGACAGCTATAACTCCCTGGACTACTTCCCCATGGCCTCCTCCAAACACCTTCCTTAGGCTATGTCTACACTACAAAATTAGGTCGGATTTATAGAAGCCGGTTTTATAGAAACCGGTTGTATGCAGCCGATTGTGTGTGTCCCCACCTAAAATGCTCTAAGTGCATGAAGTCGGCGGACCGCGTCCACAGTACCGAGGCTAGCGTCGACTTCCGGCGCATTGCACTATGGTACCTATCCCACAGTTCCCGGAGCCTCCGGCGCCCATTGGAATTATGGGTTGAGATCGCAATGCCCGGATGATGCAAAGCAGTGCCGCGAGCGGTTCTGGGTACATTGCGTCAGGCCCCTCCCCCGCCGTCACAGCAACGGCAGACAATAGATTCGCGCCTTTTTACCTGGGTTACCTGTGCAGACAACATACCACGCCAAGCATTGAGCGCGCTCAGCTCAGCGCACCGTCACCATATCTCTTCCGGGTGCCGGCAAACGTGGGACTGCATTGCTAAACAGCAGCAGCAGCTTACTGCCTTTTGGCGGTAGACGGTGCAGCATGACTGGTAGCCTTCATTGGCGATCTGGGTGCTGGCAGCTGTGGGGCTGGCAGCCGTAGGGCTGCATTGCACCAGCCCCTTGCCTTTTGGTAGAAGATGGTTTATTACGACTGGTAACCGTCGTCGTCGTACTGCAGTGGCTGTCGATCATGGGCACCCGGGCAGACAATGATGGTTATCAGTCGTAGTATGCTATTTTCTGCCAGGCGCCCTGCTGGCTCATTGCACGTTAGCAGAGTCGTAGTATGCTATTTTCTGCCAAGTGCCCAGTATTGTCTGCTAAGCACCCAGAAGAGGCCGATGGCGATCTGGGTGCTGGCAGACATGGGGCTGGCAGACGTGGGGCTAGATTGCTACACAGCAGCAACCCCTTGCCTTTTGGGCAGAAGATAGTATATTATGACTGGTATCCGTCGTTGTCACACTGCAGTGGGCATCATATTGTGCAGTAGACCTGAAGGCTTACTGCCAAGCGCCCAGTATTTGCTGCCAAGCACCCAGAAAATGCCAAGGGCTATCAGTCATGCTGCGCCGTCGTCTTAAGATGTAAAAAATAGATTTATTCTGTATTCATTTGCTTCCCCCCTACCTCCTGCTAAACCCAGGCTTTTGAGTTCAATCTTTGGGGGGGGGCATTCTGTGTGACAGTTGTTTGTGTTTCTCCCTGATGCAAAGCCACCTTTCTTGATTTTAATTCCCTGTACCTGTACGCCATGTCGTCACTCGCCCCTCCCTCCCTCCCTCCCTCTCTCCCTCCCCTGGTCCGTCAGATATAAGATTTATTAGAGAATATTTAAAAATAAACGGTACAAAAGATTTGAGGAGTCAGTTGTCGGTCATTGGGGGAACATACAGAGTATGGGGAGGATGTTGTTATGTCAGGGTTGGCAGCACACATAATACATATAGACTGTGATGTCTCGCCTTTTTTCAGACCAGACGCCATAGCCAGCACTGGGATCATGGAGCCCGCTCAGATCACCGCGGCAATTGTGAGCACTATGAACACCACGCCCATTGGAATAATGGGTTGAGATCGCAATGCCCGGATGATGCAAAGCAGTGCCGCGAGGGGTTCTGAGTACATTGCGTCAGGCCCCTCCCCCGCCGTCACAGCAACGGCAGACAATAGATTCGCGCCTTTTTACCTGGGTTACCTGTGCAGACAACATACCACGCCAAGCATTGAGCCCGCTCAGCTCAGCTCACCGTCACCATATCTCTTCCGGGTGCCGGCAAACGTGGGACTGCATTGCTAAACAGCAGCAGCAGCTTACTGCCTTTTGGCGGTAGACGGTGCAGCATGACTGGTAGCCTTCATTGGCGATCTGGGTGCAGGCAGCCGTGGGGCTGGCAGCCGTGGTGCTGCATTGCACCAGCCCCTTGCCTTTTGGTAGAAGATGGTTTATTACGACTGGTATCTGTCGTCGTCGTACTGCAGCGGCTGTCAATCATGGGCACCCGGGCAGACAATGATGGTTATCAGTCGTAGTATGCTATTTTCTGCCAAGTGCCCAGTATTGTCTGCTAAGCACCCAGAAGAGGCCGATGGCGATCTGGGTGCTGGCAGACATGGGGCTGGCAGACGTGGGGCTAGATTGCTACATAGCAGCAACCCCTTGCCTTTTGGGCAGTAGATAGCATATTACGATTGGTATCCGTCGTTGTCGTACTGCAGTGGGTATCAGATGGTGCAATAGACCTGAAGGCTAACTGCCAAGCGCCCAGTATTTGCTGCCAAGCACCCAGAAAATGCCAAGGGCTATCAGTCATGCTGCACCGTCGTCTTAAGATGTAAAAAATAGATTTATTCTGCATTCATTTGCTTCCCCCCTCCCTCCTGCTAAACCCAGGCTTTTGAGTTCAATCTTTGGGGGGGGGGGGCATTCTGTGTGACAGTTGTTTGTGTTTCTCCCTGATGCAAAGCCACCTTTCTTGATTTTAATTCCCTGTACCTGTACGCGGTGTCACTCGCCCCTCCCTCCCTCTCTCCCTCCCTACCTTCTTCCCCTGGTCCGTCAGATACTACTTTCGCGCCTTTTTTCAGACCAGGCGCCATAGCCAGCACTGGGATCATGGAGCCCGCTCAGATCACCGCGGCAATTCTGAGCACTATGAACACCACGCGCATTGTCCTGGAAAATATGCAGAGCCTCCTGGACATGCCAAAGCCAAACCAGGACCAGCTGAGGAGGAGGCGATTGCAGCGCGGCGACGATAGTGATGAGGAAATTGACATGGACCTCTCACAAGGCACAGGCCCCAGCAATGTGGAAATCTTGGTGTTACTGGGGCAGGTTCATGCCGTGGACCGCCGATTCTGGGCCCGGGAAACAAGCACAGAGTGGTGGGACCGCATCGTGTTGCAGGTCTGGGACGATGCCCAGTGGCTGCGAAACTTTCGCATGCGTAAGGGCACTTTCATGGAACTTTGTGACTTGCTTTCCCCTGCCCTGAAGCGCCAGAATACCAGGATGAGAGCAGCCCTCACAGTGGAGAAGCGAGTGGCGATAGCCCTGTGGAAGCTTGCAATGCCAGACAGCTACCGGTCAGTCGGGAATCAATTTGGAGTGGGCAAATCTACTGTGGGGGCTGCTGTGATCCAAGTTGCCAGGGCAATGAGAGACCTGGTGATATCAAGGGTAGTGACTCTGGGAAACGTGCAGACCATAGTGGATGGCTTTGCTGCAATGGGATTCCCAAACTGTGGTGGGGCGATAGACGGAACCCATATCCCTATCTTGGCACCGGCGCACCAAGCCGCCGACTACATAAACCGCAAGGGGTACTTTTCAATGCTGCTGCAAGCCCTGGTGGATCACAAGGGACGTTTCACCAACATCAACGTGGGCTGGCCGGGAAGGGTACATGATGCTCGCGTCTTCAGGCAGTCTCTTCTGTTTCGAAAGCTGGAGGAAGGGACTTTCTTCCCGGACCAGAAAATAACCATTGGGGATGTTGAAATGCCTATCGTGATCCTTGGGGACCCAGCCTACCCCTTAATGCCATGGCTCATGAAGCCGTACACAGGCAGCCTGGACAGGAGTCAGGACCTGTTCAACTACAGGCTGAGCAAGTGCCGAATGGTAGTGGAATGTGCATTTGGCCGTTTAAAAGCGCGCTGGCGCAGCTTACTGACTCGCTCAGACCTTAGCGAAAAGAATCTCCCCATTGTTATTGCTGCTTGCTGTGCGCTCCACAATATATGTGAAAGTAAGGGGGAGACATTTATGGCGGGGTGGGAGGTTGAGGCAAATCGCCTGGCCGCTGATTACGCGCAGCCAGACACCAGGGCGGTTAGAGGAGCACAGCAGGGCGCGGTGCGCATCAGAGAAGCGTTGAAAACCAGTTTTGTGACTGGCCAGGCTACGGAGTGAAACTTCTGTTTGTTGCTCCTTGATGAACCCTCTGCCCCTCCTCCACCACCCTGTTAACTCTACTTCCCTGCAAACCAACCACCCCACCCTCCCCTACTACCCTCCCCCCTTCGAGCACCACTTGCAGAGGCAATAAAGTCATTGTTGCTTCACATTCATGCATTCTTTATTAATTCAGCACACAACTAGGGGGATAATTGGAAAGGTAGCCCGGGATGGGTGGGGGAGGAGGGAAGGAAAAGGACACACTCCAATTTAAAACTTTAAAACTTATTGCTATGGAAATCATCTAGGGTGGAGTGAGTGGGTGGCCGAAGGCCCCCCCACCGTGTTCTTGGGCGTCTGGGTGAGGAGGCAATGGGACTTGGGGAGGAGGGCTGCTGGTTACAGAGGGGCTGTAGCGGCGTTCTCTGCTCCTGCTGCCTTTCCTGCAGCTCAACCATACGCAGGAGCATATCACTTTGATGCTCCAGCAGCCGGAGCATCGACTCTTGCTTTCTGATTACAAGTTGACGCCACCTCTCCTCTTCAGCCCGCGTTTCAGCACGCAACTTCTCCTCTTCAGCACGCCACCTCTCCTCTCGCTCATATTGGGCTTTTTTAAAATCAGTCATTGACTGCCTCCACGCATTCAGCTGTGCTCTGTCAGCGTGGGAGGCAGTCTGAAGTTCAGTAAACATTTCGTCACGCGTCCTTCGCTTCCTTCTTCGAATATTCACTAGCCTCTGCGAAGGAGTAAGATTTGCAGCTGGTGGAGAAGGGAGAGGTTGTTAAAAAAGATACATTTTAGAGAACAATGGGTAGACTCTTTCACGTTAGATTTTGCTGTTCACAACATCACACAGCACATGTGCTTTCGTTACAAGGTCGCATTTTTCCTCTTATATTGAGAGTCTCCTGGTTTGGTGTGAGAGATCACTCACGCAGTGCCAGGACACAGATTTCAGCTTGCAGGCAGCCATGGTAAGACATATAGTCTTTGGGCTTTTTTAACCTTCTTAACATGTGGGGATGGTTTCAAACAGTTCTGCCCTCATTTCCCATACCAAGCACCCGTGCCATTTAAAATGGGTTTGCAATGTAAAAGGAGGGGCTGCGATTTCAGGTTTAACATGCAGCACAAACCCAACTAACTCCCCTCCCCCACACACCCAATTCTCTGGGATGGTCACTTCAACCCTCCCCCCCACCGCGTGGTTAACAGCGGGGTATATTTCTGTTCAGCAGAGCAGGAAGGGGCACCTCTGAATGTCCCCTTAATAAAATTGCCCCATTTTAACCAGGTGACCGTGAATGATATCACTCTCCTGAGGATAACAAAGAGCGATAAGGAATGGATGTTGTCTGCATGCCAGCAAACACCGGGACCATACGCTGCCATGCTTTATTATGCAATGATTCCAGACTACGTGCTACTGGGCTGGCGTGGTAAAGTGTCCTACCATGGCGGACGGGATAAGGCAGCCCTCCCCAGAAACCTTTTGCAAAGGCTTTGGGAGTACATGAAGGAGAGCTTTCTGGAGATGTCCCTGGAGGATTTCCGCTCCATCCCCATACACGTTAACAGACTTTTCCAGTAGCTGTACTGGCCGCGATTGCCAGGGCAAAGTAATCATTAATCATTAAACACGCTTGTTTTTAAACCATGTGTAATTTTTGCAAAGGTACACTCACCAGAGGTCCCCTGTGTGCCCTCAGGGTCTTGGGTCAGTTCGGGGGTTACTGTTTCCAGGTCCAGGGTGACAAACATATCCTGGCTGTTGGGGTAACTGGTTTCTCCGCTTCCTTGCTGCTGTGAGCTATCTATGTTCTCTCCATCCTCATCTTCCTCGTCCGCCGAACCCGCTTCCCCGTTTCCAGAGAGGGACTCATAGAACACGCTTGGGCTAGTGGTGGCTGCACCCCCTAGAATGGCATGCAGCTCCGCATAGTAGCGGCATGTTTGCGGCTCTGCCCCGGACCTTCCGTTTGCGTCTCTGACTTTGTGGTAGGCTTGCCTTAGCTCCTTAATTTTCACGCGGCACTGCTGTGCGTCCCTGTTATGGCCTCTGTCCTTCATGGCCTTGGAGATCTTTTCTAATGTTTTGCCGTTTCTTTTACTGTTTCGGAGTTCGGCGAGCACTGCTTCATCTCCCCAGATGGCGATCAGATCCCGTACCTCCCGCTCGGTCCAGGCTGGAGCTCTTCTGCGATCCTGGGACTGGGACTGGGACTCCATCATGGTTACCTGTGCTGATGGGCTCTGCATGGTCACCTGTGCTCTCCACGCTGAGCAAACAGGAAATGAAATTCAAACGTTCGCGGGGCTTTTCCTGTCTACCTGGCCAGTGCATCTGAGATGAGAGTGCTGTCCAGAGCGGTCACAATGAAGCACTGTGGGATAGCTCCCGGAGGCCAGTAATGTCGAATTCCGTCCACACTAACCCAATTCCGACCCCCTAAGGCCGATTTTATCGCTAATCCCCTTGTCGAGGTGGTGTTAGGAAACCGGTTTAAAGGGCCCTTTAAGTCGACAGAAAGGGCTTCGTAGTGTAAACGTGTCCAGGCTTAAGTCGATTTAACGCGGCTAAAGTCGACCTAAACTCGTAGTGTAGACCAGGCCTTAGTCTCACCACAGGACCTTCCTCCTGGTGTCTGATAACGCTTGTGCTCCTCAGTCCTCCAGCAGCACACCCTCTCACTCTTAGCTCCTTATGCCTCTTGCTCACACTCCCACCACAAACTGAAGTGATCTCCTTTTAAAACCCAGGTGCCCTGATTAGCCTGCCTTAATTGATTCTAGCAGCTTCTTCTTAATTGGCTCCAGGTGTCCTAATTAGCCTACCTGCCTTAACCGGTTCTAGCAGGTTTCTGATTACTCTAGTGCATCCCCTGCTCTGGTCACTCAGGGAACAGAAAACTACTCATCCAGTGACCAGTATATTTGCCTTTTACCAGACTCCTGTAACCCACTGGTCTGAGTCTGTCACACTTGTTATGTAAGTGCCATATGCTATAAAATAACAATGGGAGGGGCTCCTTGCTGGAGGGACTCTGCCTGATTTTTGTACCGGGGGCTCTCCCTTTGTGCACATTGAATAAAGCTTTGTTGAATCGCATCGAATTGAATTGAATAGCATCGAATTGCATCGCATCGAATCAAAGTCCCTTGATTCTGCCCAGCATCTGACTCATTGGGAACCACAAAATCCCAACAGTGTCATTTTCTAATTTTTATTTTTCAAATATTTCATTCACACTTTTTTCTGTCTCTCTCTTTCTTTTGATTGGTGACTGAATTTTGTGCCATGCTTCCAGATGGTGTTCCATGCTTGGTGAGTGTGCCCATACATAGTGGGAGAGCGTGTGATTGGCTCAGCTGACCCCCATGTCACACAGTGTGAACTGTTGCTCTGTGATGAGGACTGGGGCTAGGCTGACACACAGTACATGACTGGCCATCTGCTTGTGGGGTTCCCTATAGTGCTGGTGAGCTGCACCTGCCCTCCCTGCTGCAATCTTTGGGCAGAGGGAAAAGATTTGGGGCTGGTGATTGTCTCACTTACCATTGCAATTTGCAGCTGCTTGGCTGGGCTTTCCATTACAGGTGTCCTGCGCAGTCTTTGTACATTGGGAAGTGTCCATCTGCTAGCAGGGTTCCCTGCAGGGCTGCTGGGCTGCACCCTGTTCCCCAACTTCTCCTCATTATCCTTCTCTTCCTCCTCTTTCTTCTCTCCCACCCTCATCCAACCTCCAACCTTTTCACAATCCACAGGGTTTATGATGGTGACATTGCTTTGGGTTTGGGGGGGTTTGTGTCTGTGTGTTTGGAGGTCAGGGACAGTCCATGCTTCTCTTCCGTGCCACTGACACACTGGAAAATGCACACAAAGGGCCCCTGCTGACCTGAGATTTCACTGTTCCATTAGATTCAAACTGTAAATATCCAAACTTTTCAATTCAAAACTGTCTGAGTTTTATGGGAAATGTCAACATTTCTTTCTGTGTTGAAATAAAAATGCCTTTGAAATTTCCCATTTCAGGAGGCAGGGAAACTGAGGCATATAAAGGCGATGTAAGACCACTCAGGGAAGGGATAACAGAGCCTGGAATAGAAAGCAAGTCTCCTGACTACCAGCCTCGTGCTCTGTCCACTGCCCCACATCTCATGGTGATAGAGTCAAAGAGCTGCTCACCAGGGAGACACACTTCTCAGTCTTGCCATAAACAACCACTTGTTAATTAACCCAATGGTAAATGCTGTCTGGGTGATAGGACCCCGAGAGCTGTGAGGAACACGCTCAGTGCCAGATTTTCAAAAATAGCAGCCTGAGTTAGGCTTCCAAGTCCATCGTTAGGCACCTGCCTGCAGTTGGGAGTAAAAGAGGGTAAACAGAGTTTATCGAGGTCTCATTTGGGGAATATGGACTTCAGTTTGGGAGTTACCCCTGTGACGGGTTAGACCCCGCTTCTCGGATGCCACCTGATGTACTGGGATTTCATTGAGCCTCCCCTGTTTAATCAGCCTGGGCTCCCTCTCCCTGCTTTGCTGAATTAGGCTCTCTGGCCTCTTGCAGCGCACACACACACACACGTAGGGCCTGCTGAAGTCAGCTCTGTGCGAGAGGACTCCCCAGCACTCACATGCATACCCCTTTTTGGGAGATAAACCCAAAATAATAGTGTCTTGTGCTGCATAGAAAAATCCGCCCTCTTCCTCAGTGTGAAGAAAGATGTGCACACTTCTTGCCCCCCCATTAGAAATTACATAAACTGGGTTTTACTATAAACAAGAAATAAGTGTATTGACTACCAAAGGTGGATTGTAAGTGAATATAAGAGATAACAGACAGAATAAAGCAGATCACTGAGCAAATAAAACAAAGTACACCAGCTAAGCTCAATACACTTAAGAAACAGGTTACAAAATGTAATTTCTTACCCTAAATGTTATTTTTGGCAGGTTGCAAAGTTTCTGTGGTTTAGAGTTATATTTCTTTTCAGACTGGACCTCTGTCTCAGTTTGGACTCCCCCTTTGCCTTCCCTTCAGGTGTCTTTAGCAGTCTTTCTTCTTGGACAGACAGGTCACGGAGAGGAGGAGTCCCATTTGCCTTCCTCCCCACACTTAAATAGGATTTAAATAAGGTAGGAATCCTTTGTTTCCCAAACTTGACCCCCCTTTCCTTCCAGTGGAAAGTTACAAGAAGTTCCAGGTAATGTTTAGTATCCAGTGACAAGACCACCTGACCCTGTACTATCAAAGCGTCCAGGAGTCAGTGGCAGTATGGAGCATCCTCAGGAAGGCCAATCCTTTTTGCAGTCCATTGTCCTTGCTGATGGGCCATCTGCCTTGTCTGGCTTTTCCATTGTTGTACCTGAAGTGTTAGCAGTGGGCATCCCCCAAAGTAGCATAGTTGAAATACAGATACATGGTCAATATTCCTAACTTCAGATACAGAAATGATACAGGCATACAAATTGAATAATCACATTTAGTAAATTATAACCTTTCCAATGATATCTTACAAGACCCATCTTCCATAAAGTACATCTCAGTTATGTTATATTCATATCACAAGCATATTTTCATAAAGAATATGGAGTGAAACATCACAATCCCCTTCTTCTTTTACCACTACATCACTGCCTGCCTGATTCCCACGAGGGTTCAGCATTTGCAAGACTTATTTATAATGATTTTCTCTCTCCGGCTGCATTTGGAGAACCCCTCCCCTCCTGTGCATGTGACCAACACCACAGATCCAGGCTGGGCTCAGGAAGTTCGCAGAGTTAGTCCAGTGCCATAGATGTGCTGATGCCAACAGCTGGTTAGTGCCATTGTGAATGCAGTGTCTCAGCTCCCTGCAGGAGAGACGGCTGATGTGGCAGACAGCTAGAGCCTCATGCATGAGTTTCAGCAGAGTGAACCATTAGCATCGTAACATCTGCCTGATCCCAGTGATCTGAATCAATCTCATTGCTGCTGTGCAGTCTTCCAGCCCAGCCTGCTGAATTCTCAGAAGACACTAAGCGGAGGGTGAATAACAGAACAACCTTAATTTCCTGCTACCTAAAGCTGTATACTTCTTCAGTATGGCCCCCTAGTGGCCTGTCTAAAAAGTGTCTCCAGAGAATAGGAGGGAATGATAGTAAAACATTCATTCAACCATTCACTAAACATCAGCCCAGAATATAAAAAACAGCCCAGTAAAGGCTGGACAGACTGTCTGACCCTTCAGCCTCATGCCAGGAGATTGTCCTACCCAGTTAAAACACTTGGCTGGCTACTCAATCCCTGAGTTTGTCAGGTTCCCAAGATCTAACTTAGCCTTTCAGAAAGGAGGAAGACTTCTTAGATCTCGGTGGCTTTCTTCTCTCACCCAGGTTCTGGAGGAGATGGTGGCTGGTCTATATGAGCAGGTGTGACAGATTTATGTTACCAATCTGCCTGAGGCATCAGGTGATCAGGCTGAAGCCGCAGGATTGTTTGGGGAGGAGATGATGAAACACACCAAGTGTCTAAATTTTAAAGCTTTATTAATAAAATAATAATATTTTATTGAGAGTGATGGGTGCTCCCCACGTCACTCAGAGGAAGGAAGAAAGCATTAGTGCCCCAAGTCCTAACCCACTTTCATATGCACACACGCTCTACCCAAGGCTGGCCAAGCCTGGGTGTAACATAAGAAGAAGAGGGGGAAGGGTGTACGGGAGTTAGGTCCTGGGCCCAGGTTGTCCGAGGTCCGCTGTTGATCTCCGAATTGCTTCAGCTCTTAGGAGGGTTTTTAAGTCCAGGGTTTTTTGGGGGGAGTTTCATTCCGGGACCTCTGTTCCTGGTGTTCTTTGTACCAGTCCAAACCGGCTTTCTGTGGTCTCCTCAACTTTCCCCAAAACACACCGGCTAGACTTTGTTGTCCTCTTTGTTTTCCTCCGTGCTGGCCTTTGCTTGTCTCGCTAGTTATGGGCTGCCTCTGCAGGTCTGCTCAGCTGCATTTTCCTCTCTTATGGCTGGTCGGTGGATTCCAGGCCCCCGTCTTTCTCGGAAGGCAGCCAAGCGTCGGCTGTGAGCTGCGGCCTTAGTCTGGAGTCGGTGCCTTATCTTCTGACTGAGTGAGTTGGAGTGTCAAGTTAACCCATTCTCTGCTTTCTTCCTCCTTCCCCCTCTGGTCTCTTGCAACCTGCAAAGGAATCTTCCATTCCACACTCACACCTTTGACCCTTCCCAAATTGCCCTGCAATGCTTGCAACAGTGTTAGCAATATACAATGCTGACCTGCCTCCCCCAGGGGGAACCCTTGAGGGAGGGGGCCATTGGGGTGTGACAGTCCCCACCTTGACCCCAAATCAACATTTTGTTTTCACCCTCCTTTTGATACGGTGGCAAGGGTTACTGTTGGTCTCCTATATAAACAGCAATACAGCATGCACAAAATGGCTAGGACAGCAACAATTGCATACACCAGCCAATAATAACTTCTGGCTTCATTAATAATAGAGCATAACACATCCCCCCCATTGGCATAGATGCCCCACTCTAATAGCGGTGGTGAAGGCAGCTTTCTCCAGATTAAATATGTGTTGTTACACCGTGAAGGAGGAGGCATCTGTCTGGAATACGGAAAGTTACTTTGGGGTGTGCGCCAACGGGAGAAACACATTGGGCGGTATCCATGAAAAATTAGACACAACATAGTTAAAAACATTAACAGTCTGTTGCAGAATGGTGGGCCAATGCACTGAAAAAATTTGTGTTTGTGATTTTAACAGTACGTCGAGGGGTACCCTGAGGTCGGTGGCCCTCCAAACACATGCTGAGGTATTGGTAAACAGATGTGTTGCAGTGGGGGCATATTCCGATGCCTTTCCTTCCCAACAGATGTGCCGACCCACCTCATAAAAGCGGCCTGTCACTGTCTTCTCTTTACACACCATTTGAGGGGGCTTCATAGGCCAGTGCTGCCAGATGTTGCCTTTTGCAATCCATATGTGCTGATAGTCCAGGGACGCAGTCAGCACATACCGCCACCACCTCCCACACATCACGATGGACCACCCAATCCCAGAGGCAGCCTTCCCACAGGCCTGGTTGGACTTTTATAGCAGGGGCCCACACTCCTTTCATGGGACCAAAGGCCATGAAGGAGCAGGCTATGCCTTTGCACTTCCAGTTAGTGAAAAGGCCATTGCTCCCGGGGAATCCCTGAGTGGGAATGGATTTCCCTGGGCCAGGCTCCATGGAGAACATCCTCCTGGATGCTGCAGATTTGTTGGGTTAAGTATTGTTGAAACTGGGAGCACACAGAATCCCATGCTAGTTGGTCCCCAGCCTCAATTATCCCCGATATCCCGCGTGTGGAGAGCCAATTTGGCAGTATGTTTGAGGGCGGCGGTGGCCACTGTCAGGTGGGTGAGATTCACACTTGTGACCAGTCCCATGGCCTTTTCCAATTGTCCCAACCGCTCGTCTTTTATGGCTCTTTGCTGAATATTCCAAATACTAGCTGCCGTATTGGCCCCATCCCACAAGGAGCCCACTAAGGTTCGCCTTTTCTGGGGGGGGACAAGGACAACATCTGCCTGAGGAGGGCAAGTTGGAGGGTGGCCCCCCTGGTACAATTGGGAAGGAAGGCTGGGACTTGGAAGTGTTTCAGCGGCAAATAAATGTTCAAAGCCTCTAAAGTGGCATTAAGGAGGATTCAGCATTGTGTGGCTGCCTCCCATTTGGTGGCTGGTAAAATTTGCCACCACTGCTGGTGGGGCGATGGAACGTAACGTTGTCCCGTGTGGTGCTGCCTGGAGGGGTATGGCACTTTTCTGGGTTAATCCCATCTGGGACCCAATTGGGGAGGGATATGCGGAGCCAGGGGACCTGGGGCTCTCGGCCGGGGGCCACCCCTGGAAAATATCCAAAAATACATTGTATTACAACGAAGGATTTTGCAGGCCTGAAGCAGCAAGGGTGTCCCTGGGCTCTTGCTATTACTGCCTTCTCCTGTTAACAAAGCAAAAGGAAAAGAACAACATAAATGCACCTGTTGGGCAAACTGAGGCTCGGATGAAAACCTTCCTAAATTATTAGTTGTTCTGTTACAGCCCTCCCTGGCTTTTGTCATGGATGTTGTTTGCCTGGTTTAGGAGGTTACAACAATATTACATCCCGAGATCAGTAATTGCCATTGCTTGCCAAAAGGCTTCCCATTTTACTTTTACTCCAGGCCACCACAGGAGGAACAGGGTTTGTCCCCATGGGATCTAGGGGAGGTTCGGAGCCACCCACCAGGTATTTTGCTGTGCCCCTACTGTGTTTATTTGGACTATGCACTGTCTCCCAGGCACCTCCTTTTCAGCCTTGCGCCACACTGTGGCTCGGGCCCCATTCACGGCTCGAGCCAGGGAGAGCCTTTGGAGGTATCTTTCTTTTTTTAAATTATAATTATTCAAATAATTTCATGGATAGTTGGAAACCCGGATGGTCCAGGCAGGTGGCTGGTCCACAACTGAGGCCCACCACGCCATGACCAGAAACCTTGTTTTAAATTTGCCATTCCCAGATGTTTTTAACGATGATCCCCTTACACTTGGCCTTTTTCTTATTTAATATGGCCTCTACGGCTTCATGGGTTTCACATAGCACCTTCCTTAACTGGGCAAAGCTGAGACTTTTTTGGTTGTGGCAAACAGTAAATGTGATTATTGGTAAACACAGTACTTACATTACATTTACATTTGTTTATTAGCGAGTTGCTAACTCTTTTATTCTTTCAAAACACTTTTCCCCAGGAATTAACATATACACATTGCCCATTATACATTACTTTGGTTTCATTATTCAATTCATCCCACATTCCTAGTGAAATATTTTTACTACAGGGCTTTGGAGCAACAGGCAAGGACAAGCACACCCACTTTTGAGGAGTCTACTCGGTACAACATCTGGTGTTCAATAGCTTCCCTCCCTCCCCAGCCCACTGGCTCAAGGTGTGGGGTAGCCAGAAGGATTCCATGTGCCATATGAGGAGTGGGTAAACTTTTCATATTTTTGCTTTAAAACCAATTCCTCCTAATATGGTGTTTACTATCTGAGGATGTTTCTCTGCAGTATTTTTTTAATACACAACGGTGCTAGCAACAAGACTGTCATAGGTTTCACCCCCACTCTGAACTTTAGGGTACAGATGTGGGGACCTGCATGAGAACCCCTAAGCTTAATTACCAGCTTAGATCTGGTTGCTGCCACCACCAAATTGTTTAAATCACCGTTTATGAGTCATTTGGAAACTCTGTTTTCCCCCCAAAATATCTCCCTCCCAAGTACTATAACCCTTCCCTCGGTAGCCTTGAGAGACTTCTCCACCAATTTCCTGGTGAACACCTATCCAAACCCCTTGAAAACAAGAAAAATCCAAACAAGAAAAAATCAATCAGGTTCTTAAAAAGAAGACTTTTAATTAAAGAAAAGCGGTGAAATGAATACCTCCGTGAGATTAGCATGCAAGCTACTCTCACAGACAACAGATTCAAAACACAGAGGATGTTCCTCTGGGCAAAAACCTTAGTTACACAAAAGAAAACCTAATTTGATTATTCCTCTATGCAAAAATAAAAAGTCACAAAAGGAAATAAACATAAGCTAATTCATTCCTTCTCTAATACTCACTACCCTGGTTGATTCCTGGATCTTTTCACTCCGGCACAGAACTTAATGAGAGACAAAGGAAAAACTTCCCTCCTTCCTCTTGAAAAATCTTGTCCCCCCATTGGTTCCTCTGATCAGGTGTCCGCTAGGCTAGGTGAACTTCTTAACTCTTTACAGGTAAAAGAGGCATTAACCCTTATGACACTACCTGAGGATGTTTCTCTGCAGTATTTTTTTTAATATACAGCGGTGCTAGCAACAAGACAAACAACACAAGATGAAACATAGAATACAAAACACAATTTCTATTGTGACAGTAGATTCATGGTATTTTGGGTTGCTCTTCAGCTGGTATCAGCTTTTTCTGATTTTTTGAAAGACAAAAAGAACATGTTTTTACCCCTTTGGGGGTGGCAGATTATTGCTTAAAATATTCCTTTTTTTTACAAATACCCTTGCTAATTGCAGGCAAAACAGAGGAATTACCCCCATATTTTCCTGTGTTTGTTTTATAGGCAGACCAGGTTTTAATGGCTTCTATCTTTATCAGTTAGGTAATTGGTATTAACAGACACTTTCTGGCTTGCTTTTGGATTCAAAGCCATCAGCAGCTCAGAGAGGGACATAATTAACGTTCACCAGAGTTCTGATTACTTTTAACTTTTAACATTTGCTTCCAAAACACACAGTGATTTGAAAAGGAAAACACAACCTATTGTGGCTCCCTTTGGAGCCCTCATAGGATTTTAATTAAGTAACATGGTAGGTTTGCATTTTTTTACCCCTTCTACAATATACACCACACTTGTCCTGGGGAAAATGCACATTCCTTCTACACTGCTCTGTTTTTACATAACTGTATATAGATTACATCCCCTTTATACATTTGGGGCAGTTAAGTTCCAATAGAACACTCTTATGTTCTTTTAGCAAATTTGACTACTGAATTGTCCATAGTTTAAATGATTGTCATTAGATAGTCTCTTTGCCTGGATTATTTACAGACATTTCTTTGGAAAAGGGCCCATTTTTCTTCAGAATAGCTGCAAAGAAACCAAGAATTTTCTTTTTCTCTAACACTTTTACAAAGTTTCACTGCTTAATTCCCTCCAGCCTCTGCAGAGTTAACTTTTTACTTTTTTTCCTTAAATTACTTGCTTATTTTTTAAAATACCTTAATTAACTTAGATTTTACCATTTTAAGTACTGTTTTAGGGATTTAAATTCCCCATGTCTGCACTTACTTCTTTCTTTACTTTTACCACTATGCCCTTAGGGCTTCCAACCCTTTTTCCAATCTCTTTGTCTGCTGCCTGCCTGCTTCGCTGAGCCTGATCCTGCTTTTTGTTGAACCATCCCTTTCCATGGGCACAGGCTTTGTTCCACTACCAATTTAGCAAGGAGGGTGGGCTCCGTAACTAGCTCCTACCCCTCCTGGTCCCTTTCCTTTTCGTAATCACCCCACGGGGTGTTCTCCTTGTAGTTGGGGGTGCCGTACATACAACCTTCTCCCCCTATACTCTCTGGACCTCTCCTCGGTCTTAATGAGAGCCGCTATAGGGGTGCAACAAGGTTTCGCCCAAATCTGAGGATCCTTACAAAGGGAGAGATCACATGATTCATCCCCCGTGAGGCTCGCCACCTGGACCGAACGCATGGCCAATTGACATTTTAACTGTTTAATTTTTTTTTCATGGCGAGCACACTGCTATTGCGGCGTATGCTGGGCATGAATGGTCAAGTCTTTGACGAGTCCCTGAAGGACCAGTACTTGCTTAGCCAGTGCTTCCAGGTGGGTGCGTTCTGCCTTTTCTGCCTGGAAGTCCTGTCTCAAGGCTTGCAACTTGTTCTGGGCATAGGCTTGGGTTGCCACCTGGTTGGTGATCTGTGCTTTCAGTTGCTTAATTTTCACATGTGCCATCCCCCTTTTGTGCTTATAGCACAACTAACATTGTTAAATTTCTATTTTCATTAGACATTGTATTTCTGCTTCCAGATTACTGTGATCGGTGTTTGTAGATTGTAATTGTAATACATGATTAGTATGAACATGAAAGCTATTTCCATTATTACACCTCTTACAACAACAATAAAACATTCCTAGGATAAACAAAAACAATAACATTATCAACATCCCTAATGTAATTTTATGATGAGGTTGTCCCAGAGCTTTAGTTACATAACATGATACATCATAATTAGTACACAAAGGAGATGTTCTGTAGGCAGTATGAAAAGCATGTTTTTCTATTTGATATATATTTTGGAGTACATGAATTTGACCTTGTAATTCAGAGATTTTCTGTACTTCTGGTAAGAGGGAAAGCAGGTTTTGGAATCTATCAGGTACTAAAGTAGTCCAATTAAAGGGTTGACCGTAAGACTCGGTCTGCAGGCCAGTAGATAACATAACTTCCTGCAGCAGTGATAAGATTAAAATGTGTCTCTTGCAAAAGGAAGCTCTTATCATATACACAACTGTCATTAGCCTGAAAGATCTGGTGCCTTGCCAGGGTTTTTCCTAGTCCCATGCCTTCCCAACAAATGTTGTCATGAACCGTGACAACCTCTCCTTGTTTCAACTTACGTACACACTGAAGCTGCGGGGGTTCTAGAGGCCAGAGTGTCCATTGTTTTCCTTTCCATATCCAAATAATGGTGGTTATTCCAGGAGCACCGTCTATAAATTGGCTGGGCTCACCAGGTGGTTTAATTTCACAAATATCATGGTGAATTACCCGATCCCACATTCATCCTCCCCACGGGCCCGGCAGGATTTGGTATGTGGGAGCCCACACCTCCGTATGCTTGGAAGGAGCACTGCGAGCATCTGCATTTCCACCCCGAAACCCTCCAAGTATGTCTCCAAGGCCACAACTCAGATGGCACCCCCGAAGCATTAGTAAGGGCAGTGGGCCAAGTCTGATGCTCAAGATCACTCCGAATGGCCATGAGGTGGTCATTCAGGAAATACTGAATCTCTGAACAGGCCAAATCCCACTGCAATGCCTTTCCTGCCTCAGTGATGTTTAGTACCATCCTTGTCAGTAGTTCCTGGGTTATTGAGCTGAGGGTGGAGATAACATGTAATTCACCGATTCCAGCCCGAACCTGGGCCAACTGTGCTCCAGTAATAATCCCGTGACTTTTTCCAGCGGCCCTAGTTTTTCCTCATGTTGTTGGCCCTTGTAAATATTCCAAATTGCCGCTGCACTATTTGCACCGTCCCGTAGGCATTCGCTAAGGTCCCTTTTCCTTCTAGAGAAGACCCGTGCCCTTTGCTCTGCTAACCGAATGGCAGCCCCCTTGGAGCAATTCTGATATAAAGAGGTAACCTGAAAATTAGATAGTGGCAGTGTGAATTTTACAATCCCTAGTGTGGCATTAATTATTATCCATCGATATCCTAGCACATCTCTCTTTGGTACAGTGTCATACCATATCTGTTGGTTAACAATTCTCACGTAGCCCTGGGAAACATCAACATCAATGGCATAGGAAGGACAATATTGCAATATGGTGCAGGTTAAATTGTTGGTTATAGGGATTAATTCAGTGCAGGGGATATTTCTGTCAGTGGAGCACATTTTCTGAGTATGAATTTGATTATTTACTAATTGGGTAACCGAATAACAGTAAGGAACCTCTCCTTCCAACATATTGCAGGTTCCAGGAATAGCCATCATGTCAACCTCACTATGAAACCCACTAAACTCAATAACAGATTCTTGAAACTTATTGGTAATAATCTCATGCACTTCTGTTTCTACTGACCCATCTGTTTTCCACCCAATTGTTCGCTTATATGAGATATTCTTAACCTTAAAAAATAAATTTTCCAAACAATATTTAAATAAATCACTAAGGTGTGAAGGCCTTGGCCATTGGGTTTCATCAGAATATGTGGTATTGTTGATATTTGGGTAAGTTACAGGGGCGGTAGTGGTGGTGGAGGGGCTGGTGGGGGCAGTGCTCGTGGCAGCAAGGCACATTTGGTATTCATCATCCGGAAGCCAATTAGGAAGGGCAGTGCATCCTGATGGTACTTGTCCATAAGTGCAGAGCCCAGCCCCCGGAAGAAATCCAAACCACCACTCAACCCCACATTCCCAATCATGATCCCCACAATTCCCTCCCTGCCAATTTACAATATTCTGATTCCTCCACCAGGGCCAATTCTTAATGTCTTTTGTAGTCAGGAATCACTGGACTTTGGCGATTTTGACGGAGCGAGTGTTCCTTCTTCTTTCCCGGAGTAATCGTGGTGCAGGATCATGCAGGGAAGAGGTTACTAGCATGTCACCCTGTAGTGGTTTGGTTCCTGTAACAAATGCTGGACATATGGTGGTTCCATTAGTGGACAAGGGAGAGGTTACTAGCACTTCACCTTGTCTTTGTTCCCTGCTGTCCAGGAGGAGGGAAAGAAGTATCAGAAGGAGAGACAGGCTGATCAGCAGTCGGAGTAGAATCATCTCGAGGCGGCAGGGCCTTTTTGCAGTGAGAAGCATGGGTCCAGGTAGCCAATCCTTGGCACTTCACGGCAGTGTTGGTAGTCAGCAGAACTTGATAAGGCCCTTTCCAGTGCAAGGTTAGAGCAGTCTTTCGCTGATGGACCTTTATGTAGACCCAGTCCCCTGGTTCCAATGAATGGCAGGGTTGCTCAGGATCCTTAGGTAGTGCCTCTTTCACCTGTGAATAAAGAGACCTAACACATTTCATGAATGCCTGGCAGTAATTAAGCATTGTATCATCCATCAATTGAATGTCCATCTGGGCAAGGGTCAGAGGAGGCGCTGCTGGAAGTCGCATCGGGTGCCCTATCAGAATTTCATGAGGGCTAAGTCCAGTCTTTCAGTTGGGAATGGCCCTCATGCTCATTAATGCTAACGGAAGGGCATCTGGCCATTTCAAGTTTGTTTCTGCACAGATCTTGGCCAGTTTATTTTTCAGAATCCCATTCTGATGTTCTACTGTCCCAGCAGACTGCGGGTGATGGGGACAGTGGAGGTTGTGTTAGATCTGCAAGGCTGCACATAACTCTTTTATGATCAGTCCAGTAAAATGAGTTCCACGATCACTATTGATACCAACAGGTATGCCAAATCATGGTACAAAATCCTTAAACAAAATTTTCACAACAGACTTGGCGTCTGCCCTCCCACAAGGGAAGGCTTCAACCCAACTCAAAAAAAATCAACTAATACTAACAAATACTCATAATTACAGCATTTAGACATTTGAATAAAATCAATCTAAATATTTACAAAAGGTCCCCAAGGAGGGAGATGCGCTGCCTTTCTAACTTTGACTGCTTTTCCAACATTATGTTGCTGGCAGGTCACACTCTGTCATCAGTAATGTTGGGCTACAAGAGAAAAATTCGGTGCATACCAGTCTCGTTTAACTGCAGCAATCATCCCCCCTTTGCTCACGTGTGCCATCCCGTGGTGCACGCGAGCAAAGTAGGTCAAGAGTACCTTAGGCGCGACCAGGCGGCCGTCTGGGGAGTGCCAAAGGTAATCAGGGTGCAAAGTGCACCCAGCAACCCTCCAAGAACATTTTTCGGCTTCCGGTGCCACATCCTGGATCTTGGCAAGGTCCTCAAGGGAGGCCAGCGGAGGTTGCTCAATCATGGCAAGAGTGTATGCAGCCTGAGGGGAGAAAGGGCCACGGTTTTGGCTGCTGAATCAGCCAAAGTATTTCCACGTGTAACTTCATCATGAGGGGTTTGGTGAGCAATACATTTTACAACAGCAACAGCTTTGGGCAACAGAAGGGCATCCAAAAGAGCAGACACATATGTGCCATTCTTAATAGGGGAACCAGAGGATGTAAGGAAACCTCTGTGTTTCCACAGTTGACCATAGTCATGTACTACTCCAAAAGCGTAGTGGGAGTCAGTATGAATAGTAACAGCTCGATCCTGTGCCAAGATACAGGCTCGGGTCAAGGCAACGAGTTCGGCAACCTGGGCTGAAAATACAGAGGGAAGGAGGGCACTTTCAATGACAGAATGCAAAGAGCATACAGCATAGCCAGCAGCCAGATTTCCCTTAAAATTTTGCAAACATGAGCCATCTACAAAATACATGAGTTCAGGATTCTGTAAAGGCACATCCATGAGGTCTCCCCTTGGAAGAGTAAGAAGAGAAGTCACAGACACACAATCATGGGGCTCTCCGTCCTCTGGCCCAGGCAATAAGGAAGTAGGATTTAAAACGAGACAGCGAGTCAGGGTAATATGAGACAAGGAGAGCAGCACAAGTTCATATTTGGTGAGGCGAGAAGTAGATAGATGTTAAGTCTTAGATTTTAACAACAGCGCAGCCACAGCGTGAGGTACAGCAACAGTCAAGGGTGACCCTAGGACTATAGATTCAGACAGCTGCACAGACAGAGCAGCTGCTGCTACAGCCCGTAAACAAGGATGAAATCCAGCTGCCACAGCATCCAGGGCAGTGCTATAATAAGCAAGTGGGTGGTGTTTATCTCCGTGTTTTTGCATTAACACAGCTAAGGCAAACCTGTTGCGCTCGTGGCAGAAAAGAACAAACGGTTTAGTGTAATCAGGAAGTCCAAGTGCCAGGGCACTAGAAATGGCTTGTTTAATGTCCACGAAAGCTTGTTCAGCCTCCTGAGACCATAGAAGTGGCTCAGGAGTGTCTATCTTAGTCAGATTTTGTAATGGCTTAATTATTGTTGCATAACCCAAAATCCACTGTCTGCAGTACCCAGTCATGCCAAGGAAGGTTCACATTTGAGAGATAGTGACAGGCCTAGGCATTTTTAAGATGGTTGTAATGCGGGAATCAGACAAATGACGGGTGCCAGATGAAATATCATGGACAAGGTAATGTACCTTTAGTCAGCACAACTGGAGCTTTTCCCGAGATGCCTTGTGACCTTTGGCAGCAAGAGCCGTTAAAAGAACTAAAGTGTCAGTTTTATAGGGTTCAAGGGAAGGGGATGCCAACAAAAGATCATCCACGTATTCTATGAGTATGGATTTTCCTGGGAAGACCACGTCATCCAGATCCTTCTTTAGGAACTGGGAAAACAGGGATGGGGATTCGGTATATCCTTGGGGTAAGCGGGTCCAGGTACATTGGAGACCTCTGTAGGTGAAGGCAAACAAATATTGCCTATCAGGATGAACAGGAATTGAAAAGAATGCTGAACAAAGGTCTACAACAGTAAAATAAGTAGCTGTAGGGGAAATACAAGAAAGAATGGTAGCCAGGTTTGGGACCACTGGAAAAGATGGTAAGACAACAGCATTAACCGCACGGAGATCCTGAACAAAGCAATAGGTGTTCTTTCCTGGTTTCTTTATGGGGAGAATAGGTGTGTTACAAAAACTGGTAGTAGGAATGATAATACCTTGCTGTAACAAAGAATCTATCACTGAAGATATCCCTTCTTCCACCTCAGGACGTAGTGGATATTGTGGTACCCTTGGAAGTGGTTTAAAAGGGTCAACAAGAATTTTAACTGATTCTGCTGCTTGAATCTATCCTACCTCATTTGCATGGAAACAGAAAGGGGCTTAGTTTGAAATATCGATGTCATTAACGGACAAAGATGACAAGGCAATGGAGGGAAACTCAAAGGATCTTAAAGCTGATCTGCTAGCACCAGTATCTACAAGACAATCTACAGGTTGTCCTTCGATCTTACATTTTACATATGGGCCTTTTTGATCAAGAGGAATTAAAGGATGCATGATGCAGTTACGTTCCCTCAGGCTGTCCTAACAGGAATTATTTTGTGGAGAAAAGGCAGGCACATTGGGGTTTGGGAATGGGGATGGGGAGATGTGACGTTATTGACATAAACTGGGACCATATAGATCATTGTTGCAACCAAGGTCCTGTAGTGGCACCCAAATCTTGTATAAAGGGGGTCAAATGGGGTGTCTAAGACAAGGTTATGGTTTACTGGTTATGATTGTGCTGTCTATATGTGTGTATCAGTTTTGTAGTTGAAGTTATGAATATTGGCTCTATACTGTCTGTATGGCAAACTTATGCTATGCTGCTGGGTGACATCCCAGACAAACTGGTGTTAGCTCTGCCTAGCCTGCTTGATGGCCCATTAAGGACCATCAGCTATACAATGGACCCATTGAGAGAAGGCAAATATGCCTTGAGACTCAGCAAAGTATGCAGGAACTTGCCCATGTGACTCCAGACTCCATTTTGCTGTAATTTTCCACAGTAAGAACAAAGAGGTGTTCTTACACCTGGAAAAGACTATAAAAGGCTGATGCCTCATCTCCATCTTGTCTTCAATCCTGCTTCATACCTCTGGAGGGACTTTGCTACAAGCTGAAGCTTTGAACAAAGGACTGAGGACCCATCCCAGCGGGGGATGTATTCCAGAGACTTGATTTGAACCTGCAGTTTATTCTATCACTGCTGCAAGCCTGAACCAAGAACTTTGCCATTACTGTATGTAATTGATTCCATTTAACCAATTCTAACGCTCATCTCTATCTTTTTCCTTTTATGAATAAACCTTTAGATTTTAGATTCTAAAGGATTGGCAACAGCGTGATTTGTGGGTAAGATCTGATTTGTATATTGACCTGGGTCTGGGGCTTGGTCCTTCGGGATCAGGAGAACCTTTTTCTTTTACTGGGGTCTTGGTTTTCATAACCATTTGTCCCCATAACGAGTGGCACTGGTGGTAATACTGGGAAGCTGGAGTGTCTAAGGAGATTGCTTGTGAGACTTGCGGTTAGCCAGTGGGGTGAGACCGAAGTCCTCTTAGTCTGGCTGGTTTGGTTTGCCATAGAGGTAGAAAAACCCCAGCCTTGGGCTGTAACTGCCCTGTTTGAGCAATTTGTCCTGAGTTGGTACTCTCAGTTGGGTTCCGCCAGAACCGCATCGTCACAGGGGATTTGAGGAGGTCGGTTTGGGCATTCATTTTTCCAATGCCCCTCCGGGCCACAGTAATGGCACGTATTGTTCCCTGTCGAGTCAGGGCATGAGTGACCTGTCCCTCTTCCTCTTCCTCTTCCCCAACCTCGTTCTCTTCCACCCCTCATTACCCCACGGCCTCTATATTGATAAGTTTGCAACTGCAAGGCCAGTAGTTTTGTTTCAGAACTTTCTTTCTTCTGCTCTATGCAAGCTATACAATGGTTGGCAACTGTCACTAATTCAGAAAGGGGTTTAGTTTGCCAGCCGATGAAGATCAACTTCAACTGCTGTTGAACCTTTGGCAAGAGTCCTTGAACAAAAGCAGCTCCCACTGCCTCTCTGGCATAGTCAACTGGGAAATCCCTGAATATTATTCAAATACTTTTGTCAATTTCTCTAAATAATCGGCGGGGGACTCGCCTTTGTTCTGTTTACAGTTGTTAGTCTTTGTCCAATCTGTTTTCCTAGGGCAAATTTCTGGAATGGCGATCACGGGGTGATTCCTAGCTTGAGCCAGGGCATTTCCAATTCCAGGGTCAGTACTGGGCCATAGGGCTTGAGTGAGTAGCCGTCGTTGGACTTCTGATGGCAGAACTACTCGCAAGAGTTGGATAACGTCTGCCCATGATGGATTGTAACACTAAATCACTGTCTGGAGTTCCTTTCTAAATTTTTCTGGTTCCTCTCTAATATTTGGAAATTCCTTAATTAAATTTCTAAGGTCCCCTGGTGTCCAGGGGGCATGTACTGTAACCAAGTTACCTCTTTCACCAGGCAATTGCCTTAAGGGGGCCTGGAACACTACTGACGGGTCTTGTCGGCTCTTAGTGTTTAAGGCGACTGGGCTGTAAGTGTCAGAGCCGAGCGAGATATCAGGTAGACCAGGATCAGCCTTTGGCTGCTGATGTGGGTAGGGTGGCAGAGTAGTGGTTTCCTCTCCGGACTGACTGGCCTGTGTAGCCAGTACAGGTGGTGATGGTGTCGCTACGGCCCCGAGGTGCTGGGAAAAAGATGGCTGCGACCACTGCCCGTGTCCTATCGGAGGCACAGCCCACCGAGAAACACTGTTGAAAAAATCCACAATGTCCTCGGCTGTCTCCTCCTTGCTCTCAGTCTTTACTAATTGGGGATATAAAGGAGCCAAGGGGGATTGATGAGGTAGAGGGATTTAATGAGGTAGTTTGGGTAAGGGGACATCCGGATGCCTGACATTTAGTTTTTAAATCCTGCACTTGGATCTTTAACTTTTCCTGGGAGTCCTTTAGACTCCACACTCGAGACTCGTGGACTCTCTTTGTGGCTTCCTCCCACCAATAAACAAATTGTTCCCACTGTATGTCAGGGATTTTTGGTGATTCAAGAGCTCCTCTGAGTTGTATGATCTTATCTAAATCGAAGGTACCTTCTAGTGGAAACTTTAGATGGATTATCACGCATGTAAAAATTCCAGTTATCTAAATACTTGCAAGTCCTAGGACCATAATGCACATACATGTAGTACACCGGGGTGCCTTTCGGCAGTGAGGGAATATTCTTAAACTGATCATTACCCATTTTTCAGGCACACAGGGAAAGTTCGCTGGATCACGGTGTTTGGCTGACCCCCCTTGCTTTCAGAACTCCCGCCTGGGGCAGTCCTGGGGCGGCTAGAATCAGTGTAAGTCCCAGACCTGGTCAGCGAATTAGTAAGGGAAACCCTGTACTTTCTCACACTCCGGGGAAAGAGTCTACTGGGTTACAGGGTTCCACCGTTCAATGGCTTAAGTCCCAAACTTGGTCAGCAGACTTGGCAAGGGAAAGCTTCCGCTGGGTCATGAGGTTCGGCTGACTCCCCTTGCTCTCAGAACTCCCGCATGGGAAAGTCCTGGGGTGGCTGGAGTCAGTTAAGTCCCAGACCTTGTCAGTGGCATTCACTCCTCACTCATTCACTCAGTCTTATTCATTCCTCCATACATGGATGCATCTCATTTAACCATAACCTTAATTCCTTACGTCCGGATTTATCACAACCTTTTCCTTATGTGAGGTGGCAATCTCCTCAGCACCGATATGCAGCTGCAACCTCTCCCTTATTTGAGGCGGCAATCTCCCCAGCACTGCTTTGCATCTGACCTTGTTGCAAAATCAATAAATTTCCATGGTGTGAGCGCAAGAGGGACAGACGGCCCCGCGGGCAGTCCTCCTCCGAACCCCACTAGAGATTTCAAAAGATCTCTTACCTCTTGTCTAGCGCCTTGAGGTTCAAAGGGGAATGGTCCATAGTAATTGCCTCTGTTTCAGCCAGGCACTGCCATCCGAGTCACGGCACCAAATTGTGGAAGAAAACAAGTCCTCACTCTTTCCTTTGTTAGCAACAAGCCAGAGAAAGTTTTATTATGAGCAATTGCAAGGGAAGACTGTGATAGAACAAGGGGGGTCCCCCTGGCCTTAGGCAGTTCTTCCCCCTACAAGCAGCGTAAGGCAAGTATGTATAGGTTCCTGTTACATTCATCAACGGCTAACGGTTACCCCTTGTTTATACAAAACCCCCTCCGGACACCACCTTATCTCAAGGTTTCTGCCTCAGTCAGCATTCCATTCTTATCAACTAAAAGCGAGATGAAAAGCAGCATCTCTAACAACGCAAGAGTTGTTATTGTTAGAGTTACCTTTTGCTCAAACTTAAAATGGCCTAAAGCCATTTACCCCAGACCCTCCTTTTCCCTTAGTTTTCTGCTTCCACACAACCCAGTGTCAAATGATACTCCAGAACTCAAATACAGTAAGATCGAGGGGTGTTCAGCTGTGCCTGTACTATTCCTTTTTCTGGGGAGCCTTTCAACCAGACACAATCTCCTGTGTTCAGCTCCCTCAGGTGTTTGACTCTGTGATGTCGGACAAAGTTTCTCTTCTGATGGCTTTAGGTTGTTCTTCCTCCCTTGGTAGCACTGGAAACTCAGGCCAATGAAGGTTGAAGAGTGAAGGGATGGTTGGGATGATGGACCTCGACTCAGCAACTCATAAGGGATACATCCATTTGTCAAAGGTGCTGGCCTGTATGGGAACAGGGCTAGATAAGGTCTGTGGGTTTTGTAAAAAGCTGTTTTACCATTTTTACTGAAAGTTCCCCAAGGTTTTGTAAAGACTGGGATTTCAAAACTGCAGGAATTTGCAAACTTAACAGTTTCTGAAACGAACTGAGGATCATTATCAGAGAGGACTTGCAGTGGGGTTCCATTGCAACCAAACATGGATTTCATCCTGACCAACTCTCTGTGATGTAGCGGTCAGCACCTTGACTATTTCAATAAATCTTGACAAACAGCCAGTGAATGGAAGAGAGGTTCCATTAGCCATCTGGAGAAGATCTTTCCCCTATGGTGTGTCTGGGGGACAGAAGGTAACGATGGTGCTGGTTGGTTGGTTCTCATGCGAATGCAGATCTCAGAGTTCTCACCTCTCTCTGGTACAAATACATTCATTAGTCTCTAAGGTGCCACAAGTACTCCTGTTCTTTTCACCTCTCTCTGGTACTTGTTCCTCAGTGAGGGCCACTGAACTGACTGTTGAGTTGTTTCTGCGCATTTTGGACTGGCTTGGTGGCCCCTGTGCAGTTTATGCAGAATGTCCTTTTTCACTCTCATGTGGGGATGACTAGTCTGGACCCCTTCAACAACAGCCTGGGGTCTAGGCTAACATCACCTGAAACCACCAAGTGCAGCTTCATAGAGAAGTCTGATGTTGCCCTTTTGTCCAGACCTCTTTGCAGTGGGTCATAACTTAGCAATTCATCTGCCTTTGGCTTTTCTTTCACTCTGGAGGGTACGTCTACACCGTAATCACAGGGTGCGATCACAGCTTGAGCTGACACACTGGCTCTAGCTTTAATCTAGTTAGCTTAGGTATCAGAGCAGTGAAGCCATAGCAGCATGCGCTTCATCAGCTCTGTACAAGCCCATCCAGAACCCTGTGCTAGCCTGGGACTAGCCTGCATTGAAACTTCTGCTGCTGCAACTTCACTGCTCTGGTACCTGAGCTAGGTAGATTAGAGCAGTAGTTCCCTAACTTTTTCCTAACACTACCCACTAACTGCATTTTTCTTTTCTTGTGACCCACCTGTACCTATATGTACCCCCCACCCCAGCACCACAACACTGAATCCTGGCCCAGTACAGACAGGCAGCCCCAGGGTAGGAGAGTGAGCCAGCACCTCATGCACCCACCAGCAGCAGCTTCTGTCCCACAGGGCTGTGCCCGGCTCCCTGCTCTGAGTCTTGTGAGCTGGCACAAGGGGTTGCAATGCCTGTCAGGTTTGTCTCATCCTCCCCTCCATAATTATGGAGGAGCAGCAGGGCCAGACCCTGAGTGGTGCTGCAACCCATGCACCAGGTTAAAACATATGGAGTGGGGAGCTGGTTTTGACTTCTCCTCTAGGCAGCATGGACATTTTCCCAGGAGGCTGATATGCATACATATACTTCGCTGATATTCTGAGCCTCACTCATCTGGGTTATGGCTTGAACATTTCCTGGGTCTGCTCTGACCTCTGTCCATCAATGATTTGACCTGTTTTCTGAGACCTCACCTTATTGATTAATTTTAGACCTAACTTCTCTAGTTCCTTTACTACTGCAAAGATACATTGGCCATGTTGGCTCTGCATTGACCCATGTATGGGAATATCATTCATTTGGCAGAGGATCTCTTTACCCCTTATCACGTTTTCCCTTTGAAGTGTTCAGAGGCAGCTGATTTGCTGAGCAATACTTGATTGAAACAAAAGCCTCCTAAACCTTCTAGGTGTGATGAAAGCCGTCACTATGCAGATTCTCTCTTTGATCTTCTGGACCAGTCCAGATGCCTGATTTCTCCATGGAAACAGAGCAATCAGACTTCCAATGGCTCAAAAACTCGCACACAAGGTTGTAACCATCTCTCAGCCTTTAGCTGTTCTGTCTGCTGTGGGTAGCGAACACTGTCCTGAGCAGGCAGTTGCTGGAGGAGAGAAGGTAGAACCAGGCCTCAGCGGCCTACAGGAAGCCCTGGGAATACACTGTGGTGTGCAGCTGCTCTAGTAGGACAGCCCCCTGGACATGATGTGCAACTCAAGCCTGTCTGGGACCAGTGAATCTCTTGCCAACCACAATAGTTGAAACATCATAAATCAGGTCCCAGAGTCATGAGACTGGCTTAAAAATCATGCAATGTTTTAAAACAATATGTTTGGATTCTTGTCTTTTGCCTGCTGTGTCGGAGCCTTTAGGGGGCCCTCTGTGTTCAAGCTTTTCTCCACAACCACGAGGGTTACTTCATCTCTGTGTTTAAATGAAGGCTGAGACTCTCATGCAGTGTCTGGACTCCAGGAGCTGGGGATTTAGAAAATCCTAACAAAATCATGGGCTTTGGCAACAGTGCAATGTTTCCTTCCCCCCCACACTCACTGCGCACCAGGACACAGGAACTACGCTAGCAGCAGGGGGTTCTTCTGGGAAAGGATCCACCCTCCGTTAAGGAGCAGGAAGCCAGGACTGCTCAGGCCACAGCAGCCCTGAGAGTCAGCTCCCCTGTGTGTGCCCCACCTCGCAGCACGGTCTGGGGGAAAGAGGAGAAGCTGCTCCAGCTGCTCCGGCAGATCCTAGAGTGCAGCGCACCAGCCCCCTGGAACATGCCCAGTGGGACTCAGGGGCTTCCCAACCCAAGCTCTGTCTGCAGACACTGACGGGGCTGTGTGAGAACAGAGCCCCTGGCTCTGGAGATTAGGGGACAAAGAGCAGCCTCCTTGGCAGGTAACCCAGAGAGTGGAGAGGGGAGGACAAAGGAAAGGATGTCATGTGCTTCACCTCTTCCACCGATCAAACCAACTCAAGCGGCATGGGGCTGCTCCCACCTCCCACACCCGGCAGAGACATGGCAAAATGAAGCATGTGCCATGATGGTGGAATCACCCACTGACAAAGCCTGTCTTCAGAAGAGTCACTAATTATGGCTATAGACCTTAGAGACTATAGACAGTCTTCTTGGGAAAACGGGAAGGCCTTACTTCCTGTGAGCAGAGGAGAGCATGTCTAAAAACATCAATTCTTTGTGTGTGTGTGTGTGTGTGTTTAATTTCTCATAAACACTTTTGTTTTTCTATGGAAATCTAAACCCAAAACAACAACATTGAGGAACGTTTTGGTTTTTGAAAACCCCACAGTGAAAAGGGGTGGGTTGTGCTGGCTTGTTGTTCGGTGTCCATCCCATTTCTTTTCTTAGACTCAGGTCTACAGAGTGTCAGTCCTACTGAGCCTCAGGCCATGCTGTCGTCAAGGTTTTGGAGATGTACCCTACCTGTCCTGGACATGATCCCTGCCAGCTTATGTGATGGGGGCTTTGCTGACCCTGCTGCTGGGAGAGAGAGAAACTTTCTCTATCAATTGGATGTTCCCTTCAGTTGCCCAGTCTTCAGTCTGGCCTGAAAGTCTGTGGAACAGGGTCCATTGACCCAAGAGATGGTTTTAACCAAAAAAAAAAAAATGAAAATTTTCACAAACACTTTGACTTTCCCAAATTTACATTTCTTGGTAAAATTTCAGAATTTTTGGGGTTAAATCAGTAAAAGAATACAGGAAATCAGTTGTTCCCAAAACTATATTATATAAAGAAATGAGCTGAAAAGGCAGATGCAGACTTTGCTCCCTTTTTCACAAAGAAACTATTGTTGTGACCTCAAAACTCCTTGGGAGTCATAATTTGATATGGCAGAGAGGAACTTTCTTCTGTTTGCAGAATTTTTTAGCCTATGTGTAAGGGGACTGTTGTGCTGAGGCAGTGTGGAGCTGGAGCTGAGGCTGGAGCAATGTGGAGCTAGGTGCACTGAGCAGCTGGGGAGGGCGAGGGGGACCCTGGGCAGTGGGCCCAGCACAGGAAGATGCCCCCAGCCATAAGCCTTGCAGGCCAGACTTGGAGGGGGATCGTAACTCAGATGGGGTGGGGCGATGCTGGGAAAAGGGTCCTGCCACCTAGAGCCTGAGAGTGTGTGGCCACCGCCAGAGCAAGCGTCTGACCCACAGCATCCCTGCAGCACAGCCAGGGCCTGAGAAGGGGCCTGGAACATGTGAGGGACACTGTCCCCGTGATGTCCCCGTGGCACAGAGTGGGGTTATGTGTTTTCCTTTAATCTTTCCCATTTTTCCTTGTTTTTTTTAAATTGATTGCTGTTTAATAAAGTGTATTTGCTTTGAACTGTATGTAAGGGAAGCATCCAGTGCAGAAAGAGCACCCTGGAGTGGGGACACCCTAGCCCCTGCCCTAAGAGACCATGACAAGGTTGCGGGTCGAGTCCCCCAGGAATCCTGGGCCCAGCCTTGTTGGGGTTACGAGGACTCTGCCACACACGAGAGTGGAAGGGGAGCCTTTGAGGTCTGGGTAAAGGAAGTGGGAGCGAGGACTCGGATCCTTTTGCTAGCCAGTTCCACCGGGGTAGTGTATAAACCAGGAAAGTCACACAATAGCAGGACCATTCCCTCGCTTACATATGTTTGAGACTGTGACGGATCTGCTAAGAAGGAGACTACAACACCCATCAGCCCCTTCTCCACAGCACATCCCTTTCCTCTGGCTGGATAAGAGGAAGAGTCCTGAACCAGGAGGTGGCTGGGCTATTGTAGGAAGCAGTGGCTGTAAGGCAAGTGAGGAGCTACAGAGAGCTGGATGCAGATGGCAGTCCCCAGGAACTGTTTGCAGAGCCACATGTGGAACAGGCTGTGACTGCTGGAGGTTACGTCTGGGTGCGGGTCTGTGAGAGGTTTATGGAGGAGCAGCAGTGGCTGAGCAAGAAGCCAGTGCAAAGTGGCCCCAATGGGGGACACTAAGTTAAGCTGGCCTGGAAACCTGCAAGCTCCTATTTGCTTGGGTAGAAAATGGACTGGAGAGGGCACCCCAGGCACCAGGCACTTTCCTGCCAGCTCGAGTAAAATACCCTTTCCCTTAGCCAGGTGTTGAGCATTGGGACCCTGCACCTGCAAGGCCTAGATAATGAAGCACCTACAGTGTTTGCCTCCGAGTCGCGGTACACCTGGCATGGCACTGGCACCCCAGGGGTTTGGTGTACTCTGGCACTGAGCTGCCCCAATAATTACAGGACACTGGTAATTGCTTCTAATGGGTTAAAGCAGAACTTGTGTTGAGATTAACATGTCCCTCTTGGTGTTTTTACAGTGCGAACAGTGTGAACTTGCTCTGCTTGTGTGTCCAATGCATGTGTTTAAGCTGGTACCCACACCAACATGGCTGAAATATGCAACTTCCCCTCCTGGGTGTTTCCATTCCCCTAATTCCTTCCACTGAGGGTGCTGGAATGTCTCCTGTATGGCCAAAGATCTTGGTGTGCAGCAGTCAGGGGAGTTGGGAGAGGTTTAGTTTTCTGTGGCTAGTAACTGCCCCAAAGTTACTTCCACCAGCACCCTATTACCTTTTGCTGCAGCTGCCATTCCCTCAGTACTAGGAAGTGACTGGGTTGGAAGGAGGAGGCATCTGTGTGACACTCTGTGCCTTGGGGGAACACCCTGCACCCCCATGTTCATCCTTATAATATGATTGTGTGGTATCCAATGCAAAGTTTATCCCGTCGGGTGCCTTCGGAAGGCTCATGATGCATTGAGCATTGTTGTTATAGTAATGTTATAGGGTGTAATTTCATGTATATAATTATGAGGCTTAAAATGTGTCCTCATGGCTTAAAATAAGCCCAGGCAAAACTCTCCAGAAGCAGAGGGGCAGTTCACACCTCATCAGGGCATGTATGGGACAAACCCAGCCCAGCTCACAGGAACAAAGGACACTGGCCTAGGCAGCAACAAAGGATCTGTTGGACTCTCGAGTGAGTCACCCACCTTCCTTTGGTCAGTTTGGGACTACGATGAGATAATGCTCACCTGACTCTGAAGTTGGGGGGGTAAAGCCAAGAGGGAAGAAAGAACATGATAAAAAGGAGAGACGTTTGCCTTGCTCTGTCTCTCTTCCACCTCTATCGACAGACATCACCACCAAAGGGGAGAGCCTGGCTGAAGGGCAAACAGCCAGTCTGTGATGAGAAGCATCTAAGTGTGTAAGGGCATTGAAAGTATTAAGATCAGCTTACAATGTGTTTTGATTTTATTTCATTTGACCACATCTGACTTGTTGTGCTTTGATTTATAATCACTTAAAATCTATCTTTTATAGTTAATAAATCAGTTTGTTTATTCTACCTGAAGCAGTGCATTTGGTTTGAAGTGCGTCAGACTCCACTTGGGATAACAAGCCTGGTACATATCAATTTCTTTGTTAAATTGACGAACTCATATAAGCTTGCAGCATCCAGCGGGCATAACTGCACACTGCAAGACGGAGGTTCCTAGGGTTGTGTCCAGGACCAAAGATATTGGCTAGTGTCATTCAGTTGCACAATCCAAGCAGCGACTGGCCAAAAGTGCTCACTCTCGTAGCTGGGAGCAGCTTACATGCCAGAGGCTGTGCGTGAACAGCCCAGGAGTGCGGGTTCTCACAGCAGAGCAGGGTAAGGCTGGCTCCCAGAGTCCAGGATTGGAGTGACCTAGCAGACCACCAGTCCAGATAACACCAGGGAACGTCACAACCTGAGAACCAGGGCAGCAACAGCTCAGACACTGCAACATCGTAGTCATAACAAAGATCAGAGGTGGGCAACCTGCATCCCACGTGCCTCATGCAGCCCATCAGAGTAATTGGCTGGCGGGCCACAAGACAGTTTCTTTACATTGACCGACCACAGGCACAGCCACCCGCAGCTCCCAGTGGCCACGGTTCGCCATTGCCGGCCAATTAATTGTCTGCATAATCCAGTCTAACCCCCATACACATCACTGGCCACCAAAGTCTCCCCTGCACAGACCCCACCAACCTGAATTAGACCAAAGTGTTACAGTCCTCAGGAGAATAAACTATTGTGTGCCACATGCAGAGATTAGGAGGGACTGAGGGGCACCAATAGCTGAGACCCCCACAATAGCAGGGAATTGATTTGGTGAGCTATACCCAGATCCTGCTCTCAGGGAACTGATGGGCAGGATCCCCTGGGAGGCTAATATGAGGGGGAAAGGAGTCCAGGAGAGCTGGCTGTATTTTAAAGAAGCCTTATTGAGGGTGCAGGAACAGACCATCCCAATGTGCAGAAAGAATAGCAAATATGGTAGGCGACCAGCTTGGCTTAACAGAGAAATCTTCGGTGAGCTTAAACAGATAAAGGAAGCTTACAAGAAGTGGAAACTTGGACAGATGACTAGGGAGGAGTATAAAAATATTGCTCAAGCATGCAGGGGTGTAATCAGGAAGGCCAAAGCACAATTGGAGTTGCAGCTAGCAAGGGATGTGAAGGGTAACAAGAAGGGTTTCTAAAGATATGTTAACAACAAGAAGGACAGGTAAAGGGTGGGGCCCTTACTGAATGGGGGAGGCAACCTAGTGATAGATGATGTGGAAAAAGCTGAAGTACTCAATGCTTTTTTTGCCTCGGTCTTCACAGACAAGGTTAGCTCCCAGACTGCTGCACTGGGCAGGCTCGCTGCCTGTCCCTCATGTTCCTACCCCCTCTCTCCAGCCCACAGCTCCACCTGCCCGCTCCCCAGGACTTGCTCCAGTCTTCCGGAGGGCGTGAAGTTACTGTCCCTGCTGAGTGGCTGTGACATGCCCGGCTGCTGCGGGTAATGTGGAGAGTCTCTGGGCGCCCCACAGGGCTCTGGGAGGCTCAGGAAGGCAGCTAAGACCTGGCGACTGGTGGACAGTGCTGCTCGTGCTGTGGGGCAGGGATGGAAGGCTGGGGTTGTGTCTTTGTGTTGTGCTGTGTACGTGGGTGATTGCGTGTGTGTTTGGATTATTTGCTGTGTGTGGTTGGATTGGGTGTGTGAGGTTGCTTTGTGTGTATGTTTTGTGTCACGCTGTGTGGGTATTTTGTGTTGGGGTTGTGTGTTTGTGTTTTGTGTATATTTTGTGTAGTGCTGTGCCTGTATTTGACTTGGGTTGTGCTCTGTGTGTGTGTTTGCTGTGCTGTGTGTGTATTTGGGTTGGGTTTGTGTGGTTGTGCTGTATATGTTTTTTGTGATATGCTGTGTGTGTGGTTGGACTGGGCTGTATGTTTCCAGTCAGAAGCTTAAAAACTCTCTTTAATGTCTCATCTAAATTTCCCCAGCTTCAGAGCCCAGGAATTAGCCCCTCAATAAGGCTATGAGATCCCAGCACCTAAACAGGGCTACTGGAGGCAGTGCAACAAAAATCCAACCCCAAACTAAATACCCACCCAGGAGGAGAGAGGATGGGAATAGGAAATACCTTTTCCCCCCAATGCTATTTATTTATTTCTGGTGCTTTCAAATGCTGTACAAAATTTGTTTACTTTTTTTTTAAAGGTATTTTTTGCAAGAAGAAAAAAATCAGGAGAAATGATAACATAACAATTGTTACCCTATAATACTGTTGCAAACAGCATGGATACATTTGCTAATTAATTCTACCATTTTAAGTTTCAGCTGTTTAAAGTCAATATGTAAAGACATATGCCACGGTTTTCAGTTTGGCTGGGATGCTTCCCAGTTTTTCTGAAGCCATTTTTTTTTTATAGAAAAGGTAGATAACATGAGGCTTTTTATTATTATTTTTGGACCCACAAACAAGTTGTAATACACAAACTTTCAGTCCAGGAAAATTTCTTTTTAAGGGAATGCTGTGAATTCATTTCAGAAAGTCTGGCTTATTATACACTGTGAGTTATTTGTGAAATTCCTACGAAGGAGGAGGAGTGGGAAAGGCACACCAAAGTTTCCAAGCTGTGGCCTGAGGTAAATAGTTTGTCATAATAGATTTTAGAAAATTAGACTAATGCAAAGCACAGAAAAAATATATAGAGGAAAGGACAAATGCATTCCCCTGGCTGTGAAGTTACGGAATGTTCAGGGCTAGAGAATGCATAGATGAGGGAAGGGTGGACATTTCCTCAGATTTCTCTTCTACAAATAAATCATTATGGATCCCAGTCTGCAAACACATCTCTGCTTGTGAATAACTTTGGAGCCATTCCAGTCTATTAATAAAGTACATATGATAAGCTTTTAAAAAGTTATATACTCTTCAGGGGATGGAATTAGCCCAGTTCTTTTGATTTCTTTCCACAGTAACAATTTTTGGGCTCAATCCTGCACATTACAAGAAAAATCTTTGCTCATGCAAGTATCCTATTGACTTTAAATTGACTTCAATTGAACTGCTGATGGGAGTAAGGAGTAGACAGATGAAATAGGGTTTTCAGAATCAGGTCCTTAAACACGTCTCTGTCAGTTTTAACTTTTTTCTTTTCAAAATATGCAAAGGAATTACACCTTGTTTAGTAATAATCAAACGCCAGTTTTAATTTTAAAAGGAAGAGAGCAGAGTTGAGGAGGGGGGAGAGACGAATGAGCAGATGGCAGGGCCTTGAGGGAGGGGGAGGGGGAGGAGTAGGGTGTCTGGTTTTCAGAACTGAATGTTGGCAACCCTAACTAGCCTCCCAACATATTAAGTGCCCACGGCCCCCCAAAGTTTTGAAATCCAGTCAAAAACCTCTGGCAGTCTGGCTTTGGTCCGCAGTCCACCTATTGGCTGCCCCTGCAATAGACCCTGGGTATATTACACAGAATTGTATGTGTTCATTGAACAGGGGCACTTGTGGTGTGAAAAATGTTTCTCTCGAGTCTGGACCTTAACTAACCTTGACCAAGAAATCTGGACCTTGACAAAAAATAATTAACTACCCTTGGACTGACCAACCCAGGAACATTTGCTAGGATTCCTTCAGCCTGAGAGAAGAAGGGAACCTTCACCCGCTCCCTCTTTAAGGCTCCAGTCCCAGGCCCTAGGCAGTGTCAGCAGCCTGGGTTCCCTGCCAAAGCACAAACATCCACCCTGGGGCCACCTACTCTCTCTGTAGTGATTTCCTTTGTCCCACACATCTGTCTTGAGGACAAAACCTCTGGAACAGGGTAACACAGCCCCTGAGATTTCCTTACTCAGTCTGCAAGGGTCAGTGTTCCCTACTGCACTTCTCAATAATGTCTTTTTATTTTTCTCCTTTTGAAAGTAAATTGTTGTATTTCTGTCTCTTCATATGACCCCTGGCCCTGCTGAATGCAGATGATTGGACGTGCCTTGTCTTGACATTTCTATTGCCATTGCATCCGTGTATAGATGAAGTGACCAAACTGAATGCAGGATTTGTGGTGAAATAGCGATGTACTCTGCATGCTTTCTGATACTGATTTCACTGAAGGTTCATCCAGAGACCACTTCTGGCTTCTCCACTGGTCAGTACTCAGCTCAGCATTGATATTAAACTATATTTGTAAATTGTTATGGAAATAAATATTGCACTGTGTGAACACAATCAGTTTTACTGGGGTTTTCTAGTAACAAGTCAGTGAGTTGCTACTTCTTTTAGTTTTATTGCTTCAGTGAAAACCCAGATTTTTATTAACCCTCCTCTTTTCATTATTTTCTATAAAATTCATTTATTGTCCTAGCAGAAATATTCATCCTCCAAATTTATTGCTAATGTGGAATTCTTTTCACTGTTTGTTTAATTTCAGGTGTGAATTATGAGGGATAATTTCTCATTTATCTCCTTGGAGTCAATGAAGGTTACAGATCTGACCTAGGTTTAGGAACAACCCTGTTGCTCATCTCAGAATATTCTCTTGCTTGTTTTCCACTTTTACCACATGTCTGATAGAACATTCAGTGTAAACCCCCCTCCCTCCCCCACCGTCAAACAGCCTGCCATACCCAGAGGTGGCCCACCCTTGTCTCTTGGTTTGTTGTATCTCAGCCTCTCCTCATGATGAACCCTGGAAACTGCACAATTCATCTGGCAAGAAAAATTTCCACTACAGGGAAGACTTTCAGAAAAGATTTAATATGAAAAAGGCAAAATTCACACTGAAGAAATTATAGGCATAAAAATGCAGGAAACTTCCACCCCCCTTCAAATGATGGAAAATTATACAAAGAAAGTTTATGAACCTTTTCCAACTTCCACTAGTATTTCCTGCAACTTCACACAAATCTTATAAAAACACCTGCTTTGTCTATCTACCAGGCAGGGACTGTCTCTAGGCCATAATAGCAGAGGAAGCATTTCTGAGAAAAAAAGGCAAAGCATTTACATCATCACAAGGTTATTTTTTCCAATCAAATTGTTCTGATATTGATCTCCCAGAGTCACCATGTTCCACATCATCATAACCTGTGTCTCCAGGAAGCGGGAACGGGGTTTCCCTGTCCCTCCCAGAGACAGCTTCACTCCTTAGTGAGTGCAGACTCCCACCTGAAAATGCCAAGGGGGAGACATACAGTCAGTGGATCCACTCTATCGTGATGTGCAGCAGCAGAGCAAGGTGGAGTTTACAGTAGAGGTTCTCAAACTTATTTGATCACCCCCCTTCTTTGTGTCCATTATAGTTGACACCCCCCCCCCGACCACACAAGTACATGCACTGATTTAAAAAAATCAGCATGCAACTCTCACTAAATATGAAAAGCAGTAGGGCATTGAATCAAAAAGAGCCATTTAAGTATATAGCTCTCTGTCCTCCCATCTCTGAAGGCAGCACTACCATCAGCAGCAGCAGAGATGTGAGAGTGGCAACATCATTCTCTGCCATCCTTACTTCTGCGCTGCTGCTGGTGGCAGTGCTGCCTTCAAAGCTGGGTGCCCGGAAAGGAGCCACTGCTCTCTGCTCTGGCTTCTCACGCTGCCCCAGAACATATTTCGTGTGCCACAGTTGAGAATCTCTGCTCTACAGTAATGGTTAGGAATTTTTCCCCCTTCAGTCTTCTGGTGGCTCAATGACAAGTTCTAATCCATCATCTCTGTAAATAGTCTGGAAAGTAAAACCTTTGGTTTCCAGACCAGCTAACACTGCCAAATGAGAACTCTATTTACCTGTTACTTCATGGAGAAAACCCAAGCACTTACCAGCCAGGAGCGCTTAGTTAAGAACATCATAACTTTCACTTTGCCCTAACAGTGAACATAAGCACGTTATTCTTATCAAGTACTAATCAATGCACATTTCATCACCACTGCACCTCCTCTGGGGTGGCCGATAGTGTCTCTGCTCATGGCAAAATTGGGAGGGGAGGGGAGATTTTGGCCAAGGACAATGGGCAAAGCCCAACTTTTACAGGACGTGTGATGTCTTTTTTAACATTTGCACAGCAGTAACAGGACTTTGATTCATAGGATTCTGCCTAAAAGATACACATGCAGTGAACTGGTGGGAATCCAGCACATCCAGGGTGTGGCAGCCACACAAGGATTGGAACCTAGAGGCAGAAGGTTCCTAGGTATCATGCTGGTTTGACCACAAAATACCACCCAGCAGGGACCCTGCTGTTCCTCTCCCCATGGAAGCCTCTGCTTTGAGGGAATGGAGAGACAAGAGAAGGAGAGTTTGTCTCACAGGCGTTGGGTTGGCCAGGGCTGTTCCCTTACTGTGTACCCCACATTTCCAGCTACCCCATTCTGCAGAGACACTGTGAAGTGCAAACAGTTCTCCACTCACCTGTCTGTGAATCCCTGTCATTCACCCCAGTGCCTTGCTCATCATTCTGCCCCAAAGCAGGGTCACCTTCAGGGTCAGACACTTCTCTGGCATCATCATAACCATCCCCTGGGACATCTCCCGGCAGGGCAGGGGCATCTGACGTGAAGATGTGAAGTAATTAAGGGAATACTCACAGTGAAGACAGAATTAAACTACAAGCTGCAGATGCACCATCCTCATTGGTCCCTGGGGATTTCCCAGCACTTAACTTCCACTCTCAGGGCGGGAAGAGGAGTCCTCCTCTGGAACCCTCAGATTGAGGGATTTTACATATCACATTCATTTGATACATTTCAATAGCTGGTTGAGTGGATCCCAGATGACAAGGGGAAGGGGAAGTTCTAGAAAGAGGTGACTGGAATCTAGCCTAGAGGGATTGCTCCACAAGGCATTTGGTTACAATAATTACAAACGTAAATGACTTGGAATTGTCCAGAGTTTGTCTTCGCCTTCCTAAACTTGACATTATTTTTAAAATGTCTTTTCAATGCATTCTCCTGATAAAGTTTACCCCATAACCTGCCATCAGTCTCCAGTGTGCTGACACCACTGGGAGCTGAGCCAGCTAATAAGGGTGCAACATTGGCCCTTGGGTGTAAAATCTCTGTCCCACCCATCCCCCTGTCACAGCGTGTCTGACACAGATGTATATAAGCTGCCATAGCTGCATACCAGGAAAGGCTGGCAGGGAATATTGCTGATATGTAAAGGTCTTTGCTTTGATGCGTTCTCTTTACAGATGGTGAGTAACCTTAGTGCTCACAGCAATGAGGGTCCCAGGACAGTGACCTGAGCCAAGTACAGCGTGGGCAGCTCCTGAGCACACTGCTCCTTCAGTCCCTGCAATGGGTCTCTGTCATGACCTAGGACATCAAACGCTTCCCTACCCCTGGGCCTCCACACAGCTCTTGTAATGCACCTGGTCAGCGCCCCCAGTGTTGCGCCAATAGATAATACTGGTGGGTGAACTTTGTGGTTTTCTTAACAAACCATTATTGTTCCTACTGGGAAACACATTTAGTTTTTCGTCAGGGTGACGTTGCTTCCAGGAGGCGGATTCACTGCTCACCTCGGCCATCTGGAGTCTGGGGGACGTTGGTCAAGGCAGGCTCCTCCACGTTATCGTAATCCAGTTGAGATGCCCCCAGGGAAGCTCCCTCTGAAACAGCAAACACCACACTCAGCCCATGGCACCAGCGGTGTCTCTTCAGCGCAGGTGGCCCTTATAACTAGAGCTGTTTATCATGGCATGTGAGAGGGGAAGTCGCAGGGGGCCCATGGTGAGAAGGGAACGAGTCAGAGAAATACAGTAAAGCAGGAGTCCCAGATATAACTAGGGGCCAATCCTGTCCCTGCAGAATCCAACAGCAGCTCTTTTATGTGTTTCAGTGGGAGCAGGATCTGGGCTTGTGCTGAGATAACAAGTTGGGACATGGGAGCTGCCAGGCCAGAGACGGTCTCTGAATCCAGCTGATCTCCTGTCACATTTGGGAGGAGAAACCTCCCTGCTCCAAGAATTAAAGCTCCCGCTGGCAGGTCACTGGCCTGATCCTTTGTGAGCTCCTGCTCTCCTCTAGCCTCTCAGGCAGCCCAGGGCTCAGCTTGGCAGCGCTCCAGCTTCTCAGCAGAACTGGCTCATCTGTTCGGTGTCTCCTCCCCCAGCCACAGGCTAAACTCCCACAGGGCCCAAATCATGGACTCCCTTGAGAGCAGCTGGGGTAGAAATGCCGCCCTGTATATCATTAGAGATGGGCCCAGGCCAGAAAGTTCAGTTCCAGGGTTTTGCTTCAGCTTGTTATAGCAACAGGTGCCAGCTGCAAAACTGAGATCCAGAGCTGGGGTCAGTATCTGCAAATCCCGCCACCCACAATGTTCTGGTGGGTTCGGATCAGTGAGTTGGGCTGAGCCCATCTGTAATTATAATACAGGACAATCTTCCCCTCTCTCTCTCAGAGGTGAGAGATGAGCTCTGCTGGGCATTGACACCTTCCATACAAAGAGACTGACCCGTCTCCTCCAGCTTCTCGCGATTGCAGAAAGTGTCATAGAAGATCTGTTCTCTGCCCAGATTTGGGTCTCTCGGCCTGAGTCTGCTCCTCCCCATTACCTTGTTCTGATCCAGGATCGTTTTCCCCCTCGCTGTCCCCGGTGTAATACTGCAGCTTTGTCACTGAATCATCTGAATAGGAGACTGGAGAGACAAGAACCAGAAATTCATCACAGTGAGAACAGCTGAATTGTGGGACTATGAACACATCTGGGGCCAGGAGCAGGATTTCCAGCCTCAGTCTATTCCTTCTTCTACAGGACATGGTGACTCACAGCGACTCTGAGCGGTGAGAGGCTGACGCAGACTCCCCAAGAGAAATCTCCATGTCACTGTGGTAAATGTGACTGAGGGGATGCTACAATCTGACCTGAAATATAGTGGGGTGAGTGAAGGGCATCTCTCTAGCTGCTGGTCCAGGGAAGTTCCACAATGGTCCTGGCCTCCTCAGCCGCAGAGGGGACTCCTCCTTCTTAAGGGAAATACCCACCTCCCCCATGAATCAGTCGATCAGCTCCATGGTGTTTCCAGATTAGGCCAAGAAAGGCCCAGAGCAGAGTCTGTGATTCGCTGTAACCGTCTTGGCAGTGGTGCTGTGGGATGCCCTGAGCATGTTCCCAGAGGCCCACCACAGCACAGCCCTTGGGCAGGATGTTCCCATCAGACATTGAGACAAAATGGCACAAAGGGCCGTGACTCGAAGTCATGAGGCTCTCCTGGGCTGAGCTCTCTGCTCCAGGGGCAGGAGGGAGCCAACCCAGCAGACCAGTGGCTGTGATAGGAGGGGGTCACAGAACATCCCCTGCTCCAATGCTCCAGAGAAGTTTTCAAATGATAGTTTAGCCTGGCCCCAGACAGTCGCTTTCCTGACCCCTCACTGGTTACACTCCAAGGCTGCAGGACAAGCAGAGTTACATTAACTGTCCCTACAATTGGGACACTCACTGTATGGTGGGAAGGAAGGAAGCCCATCTTCCTCAGTCTATATCAGTAACTGCTGGTCTCACCACAGACCCAACTCCCACAGCTAGAGCTTGGCAAAAAAACAGATGGTTTGGTTCTCTGGCCATTGGGGGGAAAAAACAAAAAACAAAACAAAACCCAACATTGTTTTGAGCTGAGCCAAAAATGACTGTTGTTGTTGTTGTAATTTTTAGCAAATGCAAAAGTTAAAAAAGAAGTTTAATTTTGACTGAAACCATTTTGTGTTCTTTTGGACATTAGTGAATTTTTGTTTATTTGTTTTTATAGATAAAATTAAAGGAAATTTCTAATGGAAAAATACTATCAAATTGAAAAAAACAAATGTTTTCTTTAGAAAGTGTTGAAATGAAATGAACTGTTCTGTGTGTATTTGGAATAATTGGGTGAAATTGACAGGAATTTGTGAAATGTTTCAGTGTCTCTGAATCTGCATTTTTCACCAAAATATTTTGTAATGAAGACTTGTGCCCAGTTCCAATGACAAGCTCACAGGCTGAAGCTGCAGTGATTGAACTCTGGGTCAGCGTGTCAGATGGAAAGGGCATTAGATAGCTGCTCCCTGTTAAGAGTGAGACACACAGACCTGAGCGACTGAACATCTCCTGCTTCTCTCTCATCAGGTTATAATCAATCTCCTCATACACGGCCTCTGAGAAGGGATCCAAGGGTCTTCTGGAACCTGAAAACAAAGGTCAGGGTTTGCACAGGGTCATTGAAACCGGAGATGAGAAACACTATGGGATCATCCAGCCCCTCCCCCGTGGGTCCAGTCCGAGCCTGAACCCTACAGCACATTCCCACTGCTGGAATTTAAATGAGACAGGTGACAGGGTTTCTTTCCACAATAGCCCTTTGATGATGGTTCCCAGGGCTAATTCGCTGTCCGGAAGCTTCCTCACATTCAGCTTAAATGTTCCTCTTTTTAATCTCATTTTATTATTCCTGGCTATTCCCCTTTGGAGCAGCTTAAATAATTCTTCCCCCACACTGGTGTTTATCTGCAAAATGGTGATAACATTGTGGGTTTTTTTCCCATAGAGTTTAAGGCCAGAAGGGACCATTAGAACATCTAGTCTGACCTCCTGTATAACACAGGCCACTGCATTTCACCCAGATACCCCTAGGTTTGAGTCCAAAGATGCACTTAGACTAAAGCATTTCAGTCCTCAGCAGAATGTGCGACAGGCAGAAAGCAGGAGCGACGAAGGTACCACCAATGCCCAAGGCCCCCGCAATGGCAGGGAACTGACTAGGTGAGAGATGCCTAGATAATCCTGCCAGGAGATCCATGCTCCATACTTCAGAGGAAGATGAAAATCCCCAAAAGTCCCTTTTTGCCAATCTGACCTGAGGGAAAATTCCTTCCTGACCCAAATCTGACAATTGGTTTGACCCTGAGCATGTGGAAAAGACACTAGCCAGATATCTTAGAAAGAGGTTTCTCTGTACCACCTCAGAGGACTGGTCCGGCCCATCCAGTGTCACATCTCCATCTGTAGCTAATGTCTGATACTTCAGAGGAGGGCAAGAAACAAAACAAAGCAAAACTAAACACAAATATGGGGGCTTCCCTGAAGTCCTTCCTGACCCCTGCAGGTGAATGGCTGAAGCCCTGAAGCATGAGATCTGATTATAGGCATTGTCTTACTGCAAAGTTGTGAATGTTACATGTATGTTGACGGCAATCCCGTCCTCTATCTTCTTGCCAAGGAGCTAATCGCTAATGTTTGTATAGTGTATTATAGATGTAAAATCCCCTACAAGTGCCAGATTTGAGTACAATACAGTATAATGCTCCTTTCCAGCACTTCTCCTTCCTCAGATTGTCTTTTCTACTGGATCACTCTCTTCACAACTATTTACCACAGCTCTATTTTTATACACTTTTTTTCCCTTGACAATATTTCCAATTTCTCTAGGTTCCTTTTCCATGATGTCTCTCCTCATGATATTCAGAACCCCTCTGCGTGACAGATACTGCAACCCTAGGCAGTATCTTTGGAAATCACTGTATTAAATGTATGAATGGTTTATGTTCTACTGCATGTGGGAGGGTTACCACAGCTCCTCCAGGAAGAAAAAAACATGTGTGTGTGTGGGGGGGGGGAGGGTTTCTCCGATGTTTTTATCTTACTAATAAGGTATAGTCTGCTGAAAGAGAGCTGGGTGGTAACTTGTAACTGCTGACAACACACTGCTCATAGCCCTTGGGGAGAACGCACAGCATGGGGGCTGGCCTTTAGGCAGACTGGTTTGCTGGGGGGTCACAGTGGAAGGCAGGGGGCTGTGCAGTATTAAAAACCCCTGGCCACAAGGAGGTGGGACAAGGGGTTCCCACCCGGAGACAGGTGACGACTGGAGGCCTGAGTGGGCACTCCTGGAGTGGATCACCGGAGGGTGGGTGGGATACAGATGTAGCTTCTCTGAAACTGTAAAGGTCGCTCGCTAGCATCATCTCCAGATTTCATGGCTGGGCAGTTCCACTGCCAGACAGTTAATGAAATATTAAATGAGAGAGGAGTTAACAGGCATCCTTAGCCACCCCACCCAGCCCGGTATCACCCTCACCCTGACACCCTGCAGTCCCCCTGCGATTGCAGAGGCATTTTGCACAGTGACACCAAGCAGGACCCACCTCTGTGCTGTGCCCTGGCACTTCGCACGTGCGCCCCCAGGATGATTAAGACCAGGCAGAGCAGGGCCCCCAGGATAATGCAGATGATCACGGGCACCGTGACTCTCCCACTGTCGGTCGGAGGGCGGCGCGGGGGACCTGGATGGAAATTAACATGCGACAAGGAGAGATTATCCTGTGAGAGTCAGAGGGCCCCACGGAGCTCCCCAGTCACTCATTGCACGGCCCAGGACAGCAGGTGTAACGGGCTGGGACACAGTCTATGTGCCATGGGGGCAGCTCACAGGCTGCTGTTTAAATCATGGGCCCTGCCCTGTCAGCTGGAACCAGCAGACAGGAATCCTCCTGCTCAGCAGGGCCTGCAGCTCCCACCTGGGTATCCTTCGCCCTCAGATGTCACAGGCCAGGGAAAGGAGCTCCTTCCCTCAGGCTGCAGCTTGCAGCTCCTCCTCTGTGACCCAGCACCAGGGAAATTTAACCCTTGATGGAGAAGGGGGATGCTTTACCTGGGATATTTGGAGAATCTGTCCTCTCTGTCATACCTGCAAAGGGAAAGGGAGGAGAGTTGGAGTCTGGAGCGAGGGGGAGGTGACGTGTTTGTTCCCCGGGGGGAACCTCACCACTGAGAGTCCCTGGTTGTCTCCAGCTGTCACCTCCACAAACTCCCTCACAGCAGCACAGGGCCTGTTTGTTAGTGATTTAAGGTCCAAGTCCCTTGTGCTCTGTGCAGCAATGAGGACTCTCATAACAAACCATCACACTGGGGCATGTGATGGATGCAGGGGTTATATGGGCTGATAACTGAGCCAGTCTGACCCCACAAAGGTTCCACCCCACAGCATCCATGATGCTCCTGCACACAGGAGATGAGAGGTCCTGGTCTTGGACCAAAGGCATAGGGCTTGTCTATACTTACGCGCTGGTTCGGCGGCAGGCAATCGAACTTCTGGGTTCGATTTATCGCGTCTTGTCTGGACGCGATAAATCGAACCCAGAAGTGCTCGCCGTCGACTCCGGTAATCCTGCTCGGCGCGAGGAGTACGCGGAGTCGACGGGGGAGCCTGCCTGCCGCGTCTGGACCGCGGTAAGTTCGAACTAAGGTACGTCGACTTCAGCTACGTTATTCACGTAGCTGAAGTTGCGTACCTTAGTTCGAATTGGGGGGTTAGTGTAGACCAGGCCATAGGGCGGTGAGCTGATCCATCCATCTTCCTGAAAATTACAGCATGTAGCAGAAACATCTCCTTTCACTCACCTGAGCAATTCACAGTAGCATCTTCCTTATGATCACAGTTGCTCTCACCCCAGGGCTTGGCAGGACAGTCCCAGAGAGATGACTCTGTCCCTCTGCAGTTCACCTTCTCCACCCAAATGGGACCAGTCCCCTCGCCAAATGCAGCCTCCCCCAGGGCAGATACAGCAGATCCACAGCCCAGTTGTTTACACACAACGTTAGCATCCGCCATGTCCCAGGAGTCATCACAAACTGTTCCCCAGGAGCCACGGTACCAAACCTCCACTCTCCCCGAGCATCTGTCCTCTCCTCTCACGAAACGTAACTTCTCCTGGTCTGGAAATGCAGAAACCTCACATGTTACTGGGACAGCTGGGAAAGTCCTTAGGGACCAAGAGGGAGACCGTGAGAAGCAGAGATACCTGTGCAGCTTGCAGAGTTCGGGCATTCGGCAAACAGGGTCTGAGTTGGTTTTGCTTTTTTTCCTACGGGGAGAAAAAGCTGAGGTGAATGCACTGAGTTGTGTGTGTGATGTAGGAGTAGAATTTATCTGTATTTTTAAACCCCTAATTTCAGCACTGTATGAACTGAAATGTGAACTCTGGGTCATTTAATACCCAATGAATTTGCTATTCAGCTGTTACTCAGACACACAGGCCGACATGCACATAGACTTGTGCGGGATTCCAGTTCTGACCCAAACTGCACAGCCTGGGCCCATCTCTGATTGTTCATCCCAAAAGGATTAATAACCACAGAGCTGCCTAATGATGGTCTCTAGTAAGAGGCTTTTCTTGGATCTCACACTACCTTATCACACTGCGTAACACCGGTTTCTTTTATAATTAATTGATTAACTTCCATGTTTGTTGTTAATCAGGCAAATGCTTGTTCCTATAAAACATCATGAAAATATGTTCATATCTTGTGTTGAGAATTTACATCTGCCTACACTGAGATGTGAATAACAGTAAAAGTTCTATCCTAACTCTTCAATTAATTGAACACATCATGTATATGTGTGTTTGCACGCGCGCATGCAGCTAGTTTCAGAATTACCAGTGCAAGAAATATGGGTTTCTTCTGCTCGGTTATCACATGACTTTGGATCCCAGGGCTCTGATGGACACTGCCAAAGGGAGCTGTGCTGCTCACTGCATGCAACGTGGTCCAGCCACGTGGGACCAGAACCTGCTCCATATTCCAAGTCTCTTGCAATCTGCCCTCCGTCTCCACAGTTCAGCTGTTTGCAGACAATTGCTGGGGTGACTCCAGACATCTGATTGGAGCAAACACTGCCCCATGTCCCATTGTAGAAAACCTCCAGCCGCCCAGCACAGTCACTGTCGCTCACCAGCCTCAGATCTGTGAATTCTAGAAGGAAATGCACAAAAAGGAAATTTAAATCGTCTGATTCTGAAATGAACTGGGGAGTGAAGAGTGAAATCCCAGCGATGGCTAACGATCCTGTGCATCATTCTGCAGGAGCAACTGCTAGAGAACCACTCCAAGAGTGAGAGACTCTTTTAGACAGCACAGGCCCCTTAGAAATACAGTGGGCATCTCTGGAAAGCCACCATTTACGAGCAGCTACATTGAGATTGTAATAGATAAAGGCCGGGAAGGATTGTGGCATTGGCAGGCCAGATGCCACCTTTTGCCCAGGCTGCAGCTGAGAACTTACAATCTCATAGCTGGAGACCAGGCCAGGTCACCTGTGTGTTAGTTTTGCTCAAAACAGGTATTAGTCTTGTAAGAACGTATTTAGTGTTTAGACTCTACGAAATGGTGGTTAGTTGCTGCAGGCATTAATCTCACTTGTAATGTCTGTGGTCCATGCTACAGGAAAATATGTAAGTTTTGCTTTATAACTGAAAATGTTTGCTCTGAACCTGTGAACTCAGGCACAGGAATGTTCCCCCGCATCCATCCCCTGCATGTAGTACATGCAGAAGACCTCATCCCATCACTTTGAAGGCTGGAAGAGGGAAATAAAAATAATAGACGTGAAGATTTTTCATCTTTTTGGCTGTTTGAACTCTGACAGGGCTAGAGACACCAAACGGAAGCCAGAGACCCCAAAGGGTTACCCCTAGGTCAGCATTGAACGACATTTGGAATTGACAGATCACTACAACTCTGTCACTCCTAGGATGTAAATGGTAACTCATTTGTGTATAGATGATTGCTTTCTTTAACTCTGTAAATAACCCTTTTATTTTTTTCCCTAGTTAATAACACTGTATATAGTTTATTACAGAATTGGCGTCAGGCATTGTCTTTGATGTAAGATCCAGGGTACCAACTGATCTGGGGTAAGTGACTGGTCTCTTGGGACTGGAAGAAACCTGAATGTGGTGTGATTTTTGGTGTAAGTGACCAATTATCACTAAGTCCAGTTTGTCTGGGTGACAAGATAGACTGGAGAGTCTAAGGGGACTGTCTGTGACTCCATGGTAAGATAGATATAGTGATCCAGGACTAAGTTTCCTCTAAGCTGCGTGGCCATGTGTCCGCACAGCAGGCTATGAAGGGCCGCATAGGCACTCAGCCACAGGGGCCTGGACTGGAGAGGCGCCTGTTCCCCAGCCCTGGAGCTGCCACAGTGGGGAGAGGTGCCTCTTCTCTGGCCCCCGAGCTGCTGCACCAAGAGAGGGCTGGGGGTAGTCCTCTTTCCCTGCCACAGCCCCATGGCAGCCTGCACCCCAAACCCTTCATCCATGACCCCACCCCATAGCCCACACCCCCAGCCGGAGCCCTCACCCCCCCGCCATACTCCCAACTCTGCCCCAGCCCTGAGCCCCCTCCTGCACCCTGAACCCCTCATCCCTGGGCCCACCCCAGAGCCCTCACCCCCAGCCAGAGCCCTCACCCTGCACACTGCCACCCTCTGCCCTGGCCCTGAGCCACCTCCCACACTCCGAAAACCCCTTGGCCTCAACCCCGCCACACATCACCTCTATACTGGTGCACATAACAAATTTCATTCCGCACATGGATGTAAAAAATTACAGGGAACATTGGTCCAGGAGTTCACATCTGTTACTGTCTTGGTGAAATCTACTTATAGAACACACCACCAGTTTGGGGTGTTGCCTTGTTCCTCACCATCTGCCCTGAGGTGGGCACTCAGACTCGTGAGCCACTCCAGACAGCGTGACAGGGATCATGCAATCAAATAATTTGACCTTCTGTAAAACAGCTGCATAGAGCCTAATAACTTGAGTTTGACGTAAGCATAGCTTCCAGAAATGCATCCAGTCTAAACAGGAAGACTTCAAGAGATCCGGAATGCACCATTTCCCTGGTAGTTTGTTCTGATGGTTAATCACCCTCCCTGTTAAAAACGTGGGCTTTATTTCTGATGTGAATTTGTCAGGTTTCAGCTTCCAGCCATTGACTCTTGTTCTGCCTTTCTCCATTAGATTAAAGAGCCCTTTAGTAAGTGGTATGTTGTCCTTGTGACGGAACTTATGCACTGGAATCAAGTTACCTGTTGATCGTTTTGATGAGCTAAACAGATTCAGCATCTTAAATCTCTCACCGTAAGGCTTTTATTCATCAGATCATTTTTGTGGCTCTTCTCTGCTCCCTCTCCAATTTTTGTGGACATCAGACCTGGACACAGTATCCCAGTATCTGTCTCACCAGTGCCATATACAACAGTAAAATTTAGTCCCCACTCCTACTCTATGCTCCCCTGTTTATATATCCAAGATTCACATTAGCCCATTTTGCCACACAAGGCACTGGAAGCTTGTGACATTGCAGATTAAAGAGGCCTCTACTTACCAGTGTTTTGTCCCTGCGCAAGTACTTATACACTTGTGATGTTGCACTCTATATGATTTTATGAAAATATGCTAATGAGTGTGAATATGATGTAACTGGAATATGATTCATGCAAAAGGTCTCTTGTAAGGTACCATTACAAAGCTTATAATCTACTGAGTGTGGTCATCCTATTTGTATGTATGTATCATTCTTGTATCTGAAACTAGAAATATGAAATATAACTCTGAGGGCCTATTGTAATTATGCAAAGTGTGGGCCATTAATGGTGGTTTGGAATCTTGATGGCTCCCATTAACCAGGATACTTGACTGTAGATTGCTCTGTTTACTTGTAAGTCTTCCTGTATACCTGTGTGCTGGCAAATGGGTAATGAAGTCTTACAGTGACATGTGATCATGTCACCTGAACTGGAATCCATCTTTAACCTGGTGCTTTTTCCATTTAGAAGGAGGGGTGGGAACCCAGAGAGGGACAAAGGATTCCCGCTTTGTGCAAAAGATATATAAGGGGGTGGAACAGAACAAAGGGGGCTGCAATCATGATAAATCCCCTAGCTACCACCTGAGCTGGAACAAGGGCTGTACCAGGGGAAAGGATTGGGCCCAGACTAGGAAGGCATCCAGTCTGTGAAAGAAGCTTATTGAAACATCTTTGAGGGTGAGATTTTATCTGTATTCAGTTTTTTTCCTGTATTAGGCTTAGACTTGTGTGTTTTATTTTATTTTGCTTGGTAATTCACTTTGTTCTGTCTGTTATTACTTGGGACCACTTAAATGCTACTTTTTGTATTTAATAAAATCACTTTTTACTTATTAATGAACCCAGAGTATGTATTAATACCTGGGGGGGGGGGCGTCAAACAGCTGTGCATACCTCTATCAGTGTTATAGAGGGCGAACACTTTATGTGATTAACCTGTATAAGCTTTATACAGGGTAAAACAGATTTATTTGGGATTTGGACCCCATTAGGAGCTGGGTATCTGAGTGCTGGAGACAGGAACATTTCTTAAGCTGTTTTCAGTTTAGCCTGCAGCTTTTGGGGGATGTTGTTCAGACCTGGGTCTGGGTTTGTAGCAGGCAAGCCTGTCTGGCACAACCAGGCAGGGCACTGAAGGCCCAAGCTGGCAGGGAAAACAGGTTCAGAGGTAGTCTCAGCACATCAGGTGGCAGTTCCCAAGGGGTTTCTATGACCCAACCCGTCACATGCGCCATGTTCAGTTATTTCTCCACTAGGACCCTACATCCTTTTCAGTCACTGGTTTCCATGATACTGTCTCCTTCAGATACCTGAGATGCAGCATTCTAACATTAGGGAAATCTTGCAATATCTCCAGTATCTCTGAGTGGGAGCTGAGGACTTTCTAATGGTGACCTTGGTAGGTAGTTACAAAAGGGAAAGGGAGGCAGAGATAGTCAGGGAAAGTATCGTTCTCAGCAATCTCCTTAAACATCTGCCCCCTCCATTAAATCCCCTGGTAATACGGCTCACAAGAGCATTCACAGAACAGACCTGAGCAGAGAACTCCGGCGTCCTCTTTGTGTCTGCAGTTGTGCTGGCCCCAGCCCCTGGAAGGACACGCCCAGAGATTGGATTCATTCCCAGAGCAGTTCACATCATCCAGCCAGATCTGCCCGGATCCTTGCCCATAATGAGCAGATACAGTTGCATTGATGGCACGTCCACATCCCAGTTGTTTACAAATGACATTGGAGTCTGACAGATCCCAGGAATCATCACAGACTGTCCCCCAGCTGCCGTTGTAATAAATCTCCACTCTCCCGGCGCAGCGACCTGCCCCATTCACCAGTCTGATCCGCCTGCTCCCTGCAGGGATAGATGCCAGCTGTTAATATGTATTTTTCTACTGAACAGAGAATGTCTGTGAGATTTGAAAATGAATCACCTGAGCAAACAACACTGACGTCCTCAGCAATTCCTGCCTGGGCTGTCTCAGACGTGGAGTTGTCACAGAGAGTCAGACGAGTCTCGTTTCCTGCACACTGGACCCTTCTCAGCCCCACAGGGCCCGTTCCTCGCTCAGACTTAGGGGGGTTATAAGCTTTCTCAGCGACTCCGCACCGGAGCTGCCTGCACACAACGCTGGCATCGTTCATGTCCCAGTGGTCATCCAGCACTCTGCCCCACGCACCATGGAGGGAAATCTCAACTCTCCCGTCGCACCGGCTCTCTCCATTCAGCAGTCTGAGTGATTCAGAGTGACCTGGGCTCAGGAGAGATGGGAAATACACTGAATAACACTCAATGTTATACACTAGAAATAATACAGAGTGAGCATGAAATTATGGACTGTTTCTCCATAAGAAGGTATAAGCCAGTGATCAGAGTGTGTCACAGTGTTAAAGGGAACAACCTCTGTCAGAAGACACTTATTCTTTTGAATCTATACGTGGAAGGTGCTATAAGGATTGTAAAACTCTGAGCTTGACAGAGGGGCTTGCTAGCAGACCCTGTAAATGAGTGAGCGAGGGAATTCCTGCAGGTTCCTGATTGGGAAAATAGTCTCTGTGGGGGGTGGAATGGCTGCTGAGGTTTTTAGTCACTTTATCCAGTCTTAAATGCCTGGAAGCCAGTGAATAGTGTCTGCACAAGCACTTAGCAGGTGGGTCGTGCATGGTTTAGGAAAGTTTGCCTTGAGGGAGTTTGGCCAATGGAAGAGCAGGGTTCATGGTGGTCAGGAAGAGGTTATTGTTGGTAAATTCCCTTAGTTCCCTCTGATCTTTGCTTGGTAGGTGGCAACTTTCTTGGTTCCCCTGGGTCCAGTGCAGGAGCTCCTAGTGTGAGATAGTTCCTGGCACTGGTGGTTCTGATGGGAGCTGTCCCCTGAAGTGTGATGTGATCTCTGAGCCCAAGGTAAGTTTCCAGCTGATCAATTCACACCACACTAAGCAGGTTGTGTGTGGGGCGGGGAAGGGACATTCTCTGTTGGTGAATATTGTGACTTCCTTGGGATGTGAATCTCAGTCTTTGCGTGTGTTTCAGAATAAGTCAGTCCTACAGCAAGATGATAAGTTAGGAATTACTCACCAAGTTCAGACCCAGGTGCAGCCAGGAGAGACTGACAATGTTAAAAGACAACAGCAGAGTCAGAGCAGGGGATACCCACTGGCTGTGTCAGGTACAGTGTGTACTAGTATGGCAACCTGACGGGTGCAGTGTGTGTGCACTGGATCCAAACAGCTCAAGGATCTTGCTAGCCAAATAACATTTCAAGGCTAAGAGTGAAATCCTAAGAGTAAAACCTCCATTGACTTCATCGGAGCCAGGAGTTTGCCCTAAGACTGTAGCAGGAGAATGCCTGTGTGCAGCTAGTGTAGTGCAGAGGTGTAACCACGGGTGGGCCACAGCCCACCCAGTTAGCATCCAGGCCCAGCCAAATCAGGGCCAGAGGCCCCTGAATCTTATATAGGCGCCTATTACCTCCCACCACCTGTCCAATATTTTACATTTGCTATCTTTTTACCTTAGGCATGCCCCTCAGCCTGTGTGCCGTAGGCTGCCCCAGCGTTGGGTTCCATCTGAGCGGTAAGGGCTGGCTGGAAGCGGTGAAGGGAGGAGACCTCCCCTTCCTTCTGCCCCCTCCCCAGAGCACTGGATCCCTCCTGCACCCCTCCCTGTGCCCCTCCCATCATTGTCCACACCCGAAAAGCCGGGGCCCAACCAAGTTTCCTGTCCTAGCTATGCCACTAGTGTAGTGTGAGGGTAGAGAGTAGATTTGGGGCTTTCCGAGGAGGTTCATGGATATAACTGGGTACCACAGCCCCTCAGGAAGGCCAGATGGGATCATAGCAGATGGAGCTCGTACAGAAGGGACCAGGTGTTTTTCCTTGGAAGGGATTCTCTTTCCAGCAACTGTAGGGAGAAATCAGCATCTTCATGTGTTGAAGAGTTCCCTCCGAGAACCAGGGTATGGGCTGGGTAGCTAGTTAGGAGAGGCAGGGCAGGGCTGCAGGGAATTCAGTTAGGAATGCAGGTAGCAGCCTCTGTGAGAAGCAGGAGAACTGGGAGGTGAATAGCCCACAAGGTACAAAGGTATTAGCTGTAAAGAGGAGAGTAGACGTCTGTTGAGAGTGCTGGGCAAGACCCTATAGCCTTAGACATGGTGTGTAATGGCACCAGTGACTCTGGGCTCTGTGGGAGACAGTCCTGGAAGCTACGTGTACATTATTAGGAAGAAGGTTGAAATCCAGGACTTCTGCAGTAGGTTTCTCTGTAAGAACCCCAGTTCCAGCCAGTCAAGAAGCTCTGTGGAGTACCCATTAAGTACTGTATTATAATGTGTGGTAAACCCAGGACAAAAGGCTACGGGGGGGAGGGGGGGGTAGTAATTAGTCTCAAGGGGTTAAAAGGCCTCTCCCAAACCACGGAGGAGAGATAACCAGGGGGAAATAAGGTTCAGCTGAAAAAGGGGTTACCAGGGAACTAATTAGGTTCAGCTGGCCAGTCTGGCTCCAACTGCTTGAGACCTTTTTAAACCCTCCTTGGCAGGGGGGGGGGGATGAGGAGAGAGTGAGAGAAGCAGGGAAGCTGCCAGGAGGCTGGGTGTAGCAAGTCTTTGAACCCTTCCAGCAAGGAAGGCTGCACTCTGTCCCCAGAAGGGAAGAAAAAACAAGCACAAGGGACTGACTGAGGGAAGGAATAACCAGACCCTGTGCTACCTGTGAGGATTTGTTTTGCCCAAGCCTGTGTCTCCAAGGCTAAAAAGGACTGAGCCTGCTGAGGAGAAGAAGGTACTTTGCCACAAATGTAGTATTTCAACTTTTAAACACATCCAAGAGATTGGGATGTGGAAATGGAATGAGAATTTTTGTTTAGATTCTAACTAAAATGTTGATTCATTTCAACTTTTTGAAAATGAAACATTTAATTTTTCTTTTCATATTTGCGTTTACTGGTTTTCCCCTTATCTCTCCCCCATTTTTTTCATCTTTTCTTCCACTGTAAAAAGTTTTTAAAAAAAAAAAAAAAGTGTAATAAAGGAGGGGGGGGAAATATTTTTGAGGGTTTTTTTTTAGGTTTACCATATGTCTGGATTTTCCTGGACATGTCCAGCTTTTTGGTCCTCAAATCCCCGTCCAGGAGGAAATTCCAAAAAGCCGGACATGTCTGGGAAAATAGGGAGGGGTCGTGGGGCTTGGGTCGGGGCTGGAGCTGCTGGGGCCGGCTGTGCTCAGCCGCCAGCTGGTGCCGCTCGCCCAGGGCCGGGGCCAGGCCGGAGCCGCTCGACCGGAACTGGGGCCCGAGCCGAGACGGAGCCACTGGGGCCGGCGCCGCTCGGCCGGAACTGGGGCCCGAGCCGGGCTGGAGCCACTGGGACTGGGACTGGGGGTGCTCGGCCGGGGCCAGCGCTGCTTGGCCAGGGCTGGGGCCGGTGCCCGAGCCAAACTGGAGTTGCTAGGGCCGGAGCCGCTCAGCCGGGGCCGGAGCGCTCGGCAGGAACCGGGGCTGGCGCCCCAGGGCCCGGGCCGGAGACGCCGGGGCCAGAGCCTCTTGGCCGGGGCCGGCCGCCGGAGGGAGTCGCTCGGCCGGGGGGGGGCCGGACTGGACCGCGCCTCCTCATGCCCCCCCCCTCCGCCAACGCCCCAGCTTACCTGCTGCCTGCCTGTTTCAGGCTTCCCATGAACATTTGATTTGCGGGAAGCGGGGGAGGGGAGCAGGGGGTGGAGGCGGAGTTGGGACGGGGACTTTGGGGAGGGGGCGGAGTTGGGGTGGGGAAGGGGCCCCGTGGGGTGTCCTCTTTTTGGAATATTAAAATATGGTAACCCTATTTTTTTTTTTCAACTGGAAAGGTGTGAAAAAAAGTTAGAAAAAACCAAAGTGAGATAAAGTGCTACTTTCTCTGTGGCATGCTACCAAAAATATCCTCAGGAACTCAAGTGAGAGAAGGGAAATGTTTATTTTCAGCTGTTTATAATTCAGCCAATCCTGGAAGGAATTTCCCTGCACTAGGGGAAGGCACTTCTCTGGCCCTAGCATTACCCCTTCCCAAACTGCAAAGGCCTGCTGCAAACAATGAAGGCATAAACACTTCTCAAGAAGGCGCTGAGAGTATTTTTTAATAGAAAGTGTGAAGCAACCTCCATATTGGGAATTGCTAGTAGCTCCCCCTCTAATTACTATAGCAGTGATTTGGAGAAGGATGAGGACAGTGAATTGGTGACATTTATGAAACCCAAAGGCCAAAGTGCTGCCCCTGCTCCACTGTCCTGGGAAGGACAGAGTTGCTGATGTTTTTACTGGAGAATCCAGGGCTTTCCCGGGACATCACTATTCTTTTTGTGATAATCATATTTACTTAAAAATAAAATTAAATACATTTAACATTATTATACGTGGTTTAGGATCTAGCTCCCCCTCCCCTTGCTGTGCCCTGTGGTTCCCCTGCTCTGGGGTCAGTGTCACACACTGAGGGGCAGGAGTCATTAATCCAGCATTACACTTACCTGAGCAAACCACACTGGCATCATCATCATGGGAGCACTGAGAGGCCCCCAGGGCAGTAACAGGGCAATACTCCAAATGGGGTTCAGTTCCTTTACAGTGAAATGTGTCTGTCCAGACAGAGCCAGTTCCCCTCCCATAATACCCTCCTCCTGGAGCCGATACAGCGAATCCGCAGTTGAGCTGATGACAGAGAACGTTGGCATCTGGTAAATCCCAGCGTGAGTCACAGAGGGTTCCCCAAGCACCAAGAACCTGGATTTCTACCCTCCCTGAGCACGCTGTGCTGCCATTCACCAGACGGAGACCTGTGTGCCCTGGAGAGAAGGGAGAAGGGGTTTAGAGAGGGAGCCTTGGAACTATTTTATACCAAATAGTTAAAGAAAGGAAAGTCAGGGGGGATTTGACCCGACTCTAATTATCTTGGATCATTTCCATTTTAAAATAAATTGGTGCCATCCTATTACCCTAGCTCTCTACACAGTGAGATCAGTATATTGCTTCACCCTAATCTAAAATTCACATCACTGGGATTTTAAAGACTTTGCACTGAATTCTTACCTGAGCATATGGCTCCAGCATCATTTGCGTGTGAGCACGTCTGACTGATGTCCAATGTCCTGGGACAGTACGCATGGTGGGATTCATTCCCCACACACTGGAACGCTTCAGTCCCGATTGGTCCATGTCCTTCTCCAAAGTGAGCTCCTCCTGGGATAAACAGAACTATTCCACATTGTAGTTCATTACAGATAACGTTGGCAGCTTTGAGATCAAAGTGGGCATCACAGACTGTGGTCCATGTTTCTCCATCTCTTATTTCCACACGTCCCGAACAGGCACTATGCCCTCCAACCAGCCGGGGCTTAATGTGTCCTAGAAATTCAATGGAGCAGGAATTTACAAAGAGGCCTCAGGGAGTTAGATGCTCGACGGCCACAAAATATTGGCTGAACACCAATCATGGTTGTGGCAAAGTGCAGGCAGCAATTAGAAATAAAAAAGCAATATATAACAAATGGAAAACAGTGGTATTACATAACAATCAATATACATTAGATGTTATGATGATAAGGGAAGCTAATGATATCAGGGGAGAAATCTCTAAGGAGACTCACAAGGCATTTTTAAAGTATACTAGGAACAAACAAAAAATCCTAACTGTGGTGGAGTTCAACTGCAAATCAAGATGTTAAAAATGTTAGCAATGATGCAGAAAAGGCAGAAGTATTCAATAAACATTTCTGATTTTGGATAGAAACAGGATGTATCATATTATGTGAAAAGGATGAACTACTCTTCAGTCCATTGGTAACTCAGGAGGAAGTTAAACAGCCTTTACTATTTTTATATCAGCAGGCCTCAATAGCTGATAAAACAACAGAATAAGAGAAATGTAGGGTTGGAAGGAACCTCAAGTGGTCATCTAGTCCATCTCCTCACACCAAGGGAGGTTTAAGTATACCTGGGCCACCCCGATAGATGTTTGTCTAACTTGTTGTGCAAAGTCACCAATGATGGGGATTACACAACCTCCCTATGTACCCTGTTCCAGTACTTAATTATCCCTATAGTTAGAAAGTTTTTTCTAATATCTAATTTGAATCTCATTTGATGCAATTTAAGATGATTGTCTAGTCCTACCCTTGGTGGATATGGACAACAATTGACAAACAATCTTTCAGTTATTTGAAGACTGTTATCAGTTCACCTCTCAGTCTTCTCTTCTCTAAACTAAAAGTGTCCAATTCTTTCAACATTTCCTCATAGATCATGTTTTCTAAACCTCTTACTCTGTTTGTTGCTCTCCTCTGGACATTCTCCAATTTGTCCTTCACTTTCTTAAACAGTGATGAGCAAAACTGGACACAGAACTCCAGCTGAGGCCATACCAGAGCTAAGTAGAGCGGGACAATTACCTCCTGTGTCTTACATATGACATTCTTGTTAATACAATTCACAATGACATTTCCCTTTTTCACAACGGCATCACAACTTTTCAGATTGTGATCCACTAAAACCCCGAGATCATTTTCTGCAGAACTGCTGCCTACTCAGTTATTCCATATTTGGGGTTTTTTGCATTTGATTTTTCCTTCCTAAGTCTAATACTTTGCACTTGTCTTTATTGAATTTCAATTTACTGATGTCAGACCAATTTTCCAGTTTATCAAGATCATTTTGAATTTTAACCCTGCCTTCCAAAGAGCTTGCGACCCCTCTCAGCTTCATGTCATCCACAAATCGTGTAAGTGTATCTCTACTCCATCACCCAAGTCATTTACGAAAATATTGAATAGTACCAGACCCAGGACAGTGTTATTTTGTATTTATCCATAGGAACACAGCAATCACAGAGAAAAGAATAAAGCAACTGAAGGCCTACAGGCCTATGTCTTACCTAAAGCTCAGCTTTTCCCTCACAACCTGGGCTGCCTTAGCTTATCCCAGGAACCCCTGCTTCTGGGGATTGTGTTTCAGTCTCATTCCCTGCAGACCCTGCCTCACCCCCTCTGTTCATCAGGGCTCTCCTGTTAACAATTCCCAAGCTCTCTGTTTAAGATTTCCCACCTCAGGGGCCCATCCCAAGGAAGGGGGCTTAAAATAAATAAATAAAAAATAAAATGAGCTTGTGCTCATCTTGGCCAGATGCAAAGGTTCAAAAGCCCTGACACCTTTATTGTCAGTTAAGTACCAGTAACTGGGTTCTATAAAACCATTGTCTGCCATCCTGGGACATGTGGGGAGTTCAGAGGGAATCTGAACCTTTGAATCTCAGCAGGAAATGTGAAAATAGCAATAAAAGGAAATTCAGATATTTTCCATGTTCTTTGCAGGGGTCATAGTGGACAAAGAACTGAACAAAGAGCGTCCCAGTGTGACGCTGCTGCAGAAACGGCGACAGTGATCCTTGGATGTATAAACAGGGGAGCAATGAGTACAGCTGACAAATGCAGGATTTCCAGTATACCGGAAATTTCACTATTTTAAAATTTCCTGTGAATTGGAAATCCAGCTAAAATTTTGTTTTGGAAACTCCAGCCCATGGCGTATCCAACATGAAATTTGCTCCCAGGACCCCCAACAGATGCGGAATGACACTGACATCCTTGTCAGTTTCATGACTGTTAGCACCAGGACAAGCATGTCAATTTCTCACAGCCACTGCTGGGGCTCTGGGGCAGCCTCATCATGTGGCCTGCCCTGGACTGGGGACCCCCGGGCTTCCAGACTCCTTGGCCAGCTGGCAGCCTAAACAGGCAAATAGCCCAGTCCAGGACATTCTGCAAGGCAGGGCTGCCCCAGAGCCACAGACCCTGGGACACTGGAACCCATCCCAGGACTTCCAGGATCCCTGATGCAGGCCCTGGAGTTGAGCCTTGGTTAGAGCTGGGGCTCCCAGGGCTTTCAGGTTCCTATCCCATGGCAGAGAGCCTGAAAGCATTGGCAGGGCTGCTCTGGAGGTACAGACCCTAGAAAGTCTAGGGTCTCCAATTCTGGGGCAATCCGTACCAAGCCCCGGGACAATCTGCATGGCAGGACTAACAGAAGCCACCAGGGAACCTGGCTGGGAACCAGGGACATTTCCACCAGACCCTGTTTGTGGTTTCAAGAAAGTTTGTTGAACCCGATTCACTTTCATGATAAATGTTGAGTTCAACAAACTGTTATTTTCCAGTGAAACTCTGGTTTGCCAGATAATTTCCAACCTGCTCTAGTAGGGAGGTGATTTTTGCTCTTTGTACAGCACTGGGGAGACAGATACGACATCTGCTTTCAGTGTCCACATTGTAAGAAGGATGTTAAAAAAATTGGAAAGGGCGCAGAGAATAATGATTCCAGGGCTTGAAAATGTGCCCTGCAGTGAGAGATTTAAGGAGGTCAATCTGTTTAGCTTATCAAAAAGTTGACCTAGAAGTGTCTTGATTGCAGTGTATAAGTATCTTTGCATGGACAAAACACTGCATACTAAAGGCCTTCTTAATCTAGTGGAGAAAGGCATAACAAGAACCAGTGGATGGAAGTTAAAGCCAGATAAATTCCTATTAGAGGTAAGGCATACATTTTTCACAGTAATACCGATGAAACATTGGAACAAACTACCAAGGGAAGCAGAAGATTCTCCACCTCCTGAAGTATTCAGAACAAAATTGGATGCCTTTCAGGAAGATATGCTTTAGCCAAACACAAGTTGAGATGAAGTATAGGAGTAACTGGTTTAAATTCTATAGTCTTTGTTACCCAGGAGGTCAGACTAGATCTAAAGCTCCCTTCTGGCCCTAAAATCTATAGAGCTATGAATCAAAACGAAAGTTAAAATCAGCAAAGTGAAGCATTCAAACATTCAGAATGCCAGACTTGTACTTGCCTTTGAAACCTTCATTAGTCCCTTTTGTGACTCTGCTTGGAGGTTCATTGTCCAGAACATGAACCTGGCAAAAACGTGTTTGGTGTTGCAAAAACACAAACACTCATGAGAAGTGCTAGGCACTGGCACTTGCATAAACACATTCCAGAAGGGTAATACCAGAACACCTTGATATAGGGTTATGGTGTTGTCATAACTATAAAGGGAAGGGTAACAGCCCTCCTGTGTACAATACTATAAAATCCCTCCTGGCCAGAGACTCCAAAATCCTTTTACCTGTAAAGGGTTAAGAAGCTCAGGTAACCTGGCTGACATCTGACCCAAAGGACCAATAAGGGGACAAGATACTTTCAAATGTTGGTGCGGGGGGAAGGCTTTTGTTTGTGCTCTTTGTTTTGGTTGTTGTTCGCTCTTGGGACTAAGAGGTACCAGACATCAATCCATGCTCTCCAAATCTTTCTGAACAAGTCTCTCATATTTCAAAATGTTAAGTAACAGCCAGGCAAGGCGTGTTAGTTTTATCTTTGTTTTCTCAACTTGTAAATGTACCTTTTGCTAGAGTGTTTATCTCTGTTTGCTGTAACTTTGAACCTAAGGCTAGAAGGGGGTTCCTCTGGGCTCTTTAAGTTTGATTACCCTGTAAAGTTATTTTTCATCCTGATTTTACAGAGATGATTTTTACCTTTCTTTCTTTCTTTCTTTCTTTAATTAAAAGCCTTCTTTTTAAAAACCTGATTGATTTTTCCTTGTTTTAAGATCCAAGGAGTTTGGATCGGTGTTCACCAAGGAATTGGTGAAGGAGTCTCTCAAGGCTACCCAGGGAGGGAAAGGTTTTTTGGGGGGGAAAACAGAGTTTCCCAAATAACTCATAAATCATTTGGGTGGTGGCAGCAAAAGCAGATCTAAGCTGGTAGTTAAGCTTAGAAGTTTTCATGCAGGTCCCCACATCTGTACCCTAAAGTTCAGAGTGGGGAAGGAACCTTGACAGGTGTAAACACACTTCCTAATGATGATACAGGAACACACTAACCCCTCCTAATGGTAAGGTCAGGATGACAGGGTGATGGATAGAGATGTTTTGATCCAACCAAAATGTACCAGGTAAAGGGTGGTAATTTAACCACGTCAGAGGGACAAGACATAACTGGTTTCTATCAGAGTGTAAAAGACAAGTCGCAGAGGGAGTCTTCTTCTGGCCTCGGCGGGGGAGTGGAAAGTCTCGCCACTCACTGAGCCAAGTCCATTCTAAGGGGCATAGATGTGCCAGTGTAACTGTAGACATTGATCCGGGGAGCTAGTACTGTGTTTTGTCAGCAATAAACATGGCCGAGCGCCTTCACCACTGAACCGCGTCTGTGGTCTTCTTCGGCAGTTTGATCAAGACCTGCTCCATGATACCAGTCAGCTCTGTGTTCTTGGGGAACCAGGGTGCAGTATCCAGCCTGACTCATGAAAGACACCCCTCCACCCCCAGCCTCTGCTTAAACCAAAACCCATCAGAGGAAAAAAAACTTGCAGAGAGCAGTGAAGGGCGTTGGGAGACACACCTAGACCCCTCCTGACAAGAGTGACAAGATTAAGACATCTCCATTAGCATACAGAATGGAGAGCAGAGACAACTCCCCTAGCCTCATCTGGGATAGGGAGACATCTCAATTTATATACGGAATGGAGAACAGAGAACCGCACTGAACTCTGGGACCAGAAAAAGCAGGGAAGCATTGCATCATGGGAATCTCTGCTCCAGATGCCAATGAACCTATGCCTGCACACGCCCAGCTCAGCAGTTATCAGACCAATTCTAGTAATGAATCCTTGATTGATATCCAAAATACTGAAGCAGCCTAGTTGCATTGTGAGCTGCCTGGAAGAAAACAACACCCATAGCCAAGGCCTGGTCTACACTACGACTTTAATTCGGATTTAGCAGCGTTAATTCGAATTAATCCTTAACCCGTCCACACAACGGAGCCAGTTACTTTGAATTAAAGGGCGCTTAAAATTGATTTCTGTACTCCACCCCGACGAGCGGAGTAGCGCCAAAATCGATTTTGTAAATTCGAATTAGGGGTAGTGTGGCCGCAATTCGATGTTATTGGCCTCTGGGAGCTATCCCACAGTGCACCACTGACTGCTCTGGACAGCAATCTGACCTCGGATGCACTGGCCAGGTAGACAGGAAAAGCCCCGCGACCATTTGAATTTCATTTCCTGTTTGCCCAGCGTGGAGAGCACAGGTGACCACAGATAGCTCATCAGCACAGGTAACCATGCCGGCTGATAATCGAAAAAGAGCACCAGCATGGACCGTTCGGGAGGTACTGGATCTGATTGCTATATGGGGAGAGGATTCAGTGCTAGCAGAACTTCCTTCAAAGAGACGAAATGCCAAAACTTTTGAAAAAATCTCCAAGGGCATGATGGAGAGAGGCCACAATAGGGACTCAGATCAGTGCCGCGTGAAAGTGAAGGAGCTCAGACAAGCCTATCAAAAAACAAAGGAGGCAAACGGTCGCTCCGGGTCAGAGCCGCGGACATGCCGCTTCTACGCCGAGCTAAATGAAATTCTAGGGGGGGCCGCCACGACTACCCCACCTCTGACCGTTGATTCCGAGGCGGGGATAATCTCAGCTACACCTGAGGATTCTGCGGACGAGGAGGAGGAGGACGAGCTTGCGGAGAGCACCCAGCACTCCGTTCTCCCCCACAGCCAGGAGCTTTTTCTCAGCCTGAGTGAAGTACCCTCCGAACCCTCCCAAGCCAGTATCCAAGACCACGACCCCATGGAAGGGACCTCAGGTGAGTTTACCTTTTAAAATATAAAACTTGTTTTAAAAGCAAGGTTTTTTTAATGATTATTTTGCCCTGAGGACTTGGGATGCATTCGCAGCCAGTACAGCTACTGGAAAAGTCTGTTAATGTGTCTGGGGATGGAGCGGAAATCCTCCAGGGACATCTCCATGAAGCTCTCCTGGAGGTACTCCAAAAGCCTTGCCACAAGGTTTCTGGGCAGTGCAGCCTTATTCCGTCCTCCATGGTAGGACACTTGACCGCGCCATGCTTGCAGCAAGTAATCTGGTATCATTGCCTGACAAAGCCTGGCAGCGTATGGTCCCGGTGTTTGCTGGCATTCAAGCAACATCCGTTCTTTATCTTGCTGTGTAATCCTCAGGAGAGTGATATCGCTCATGGTAACCTGGTTGAAATACGGGAATTTAATTAAGGGGACAAAGGTAGCCGTTCCTACTGGGCTATTTGCCTGTGGCTGAAAAGAAATCCTTCCCTGCAGTTAGGTGACCGCGGGGGGGGGGGGGGGGGGGGGGGG